>NC_142351.1:1822500-1890000 GCF_059441175.1 Urocampus carinirostris | reverse complement strand
TGTTGATATCTCCAGTCCAGTATTGTTCCCGTTTAGTTTTGCACTGTTTAATTTCAGGTTCCAGTTTTGTTTCGGTCCTGTTTCCCTGGTGATATCTCCAGTCCGGTATTGTTCCCGTTTATTTTGGTCCTGTTTAATTTCAGGTTCAGTTTTGTTTCCCTCTGTTTTCGTCCTGTTTGTTAGTTTGATCCAGTTTTCGTTCCCGTCTAATTTCCCCTGTTTATTTTCGTTATCCCGAATCTATCTCGTCGGCCTCTGGCTTCCTATCATTCCACGCCAGACCGGCTTCCTAACGTGCGTGACTCCACATTTTATTGTCATTGTTCCAAAATGGGTTAACATAGGGTGACAACAAAATTGGCATGACACTCCAGTTTTACACATTCACAGTGAGGTATGAGCCTGTAAAATCAAAGGCTTTTGTGTGAGAACGTCACGCGTTTGGGTCCCGATACGGTTCTGGTTCAGGACATTCTTTCTAGCGAGCTATAAGGCTTTGTTTTTAGTTTACTATCGACACGTCTTTTGACTCTTTTAGCTATCTATGTCATACCTGTTTCGTTTTTTTCACCTGTTTCCTTCTCTAGCCAACGACACAGATCCTTTTTTAGCCACTTAGCGAGCTATCGAGTGGTTCGAGCGCTCGACTCGACTTTCGTGCGACACTTCGGTAATACCGCTTTAAGAACAAAGTACCAGCCCGAAAAGTTGTGTGTTTTTGGTTCGGTTGGAAAGCGAAAACTCCCTCCCTGTCTCCTTATATCCGATTTGAAGGCAGCTGCTGTCCCGATAACGACTTCCTAAAAAGATTATTGAGGACAGAAAATGGCCGCGCCCCGATTTAAGACCACCGCCTTTTTCGCTTTAATGATGGTGCGTGGGGGGGCTAGGCTGTGACGTCACCGGGCTTCTCGCTGATTGGTTAACAGCCCTTATTTATGGACCCCCCTCAGGGCGGACGCCCCCATTTATTCACAGCTTCTCTCCTCCGCGTTCGGCACTCGCGCACTTTTTCTCCAACATCAGGTAAGAACGCTTCACTTGGGGGGGGGGGGCTTTTTTTGCCGAAATCATGAAATGGATCCATTGATTGAGGGATAATCGATCGCAGAAGGGGATTATGCCGATCAATAATCGATAGTGGGAAGAGAAACGGTGCGGGTTTTGTTGCCGGTCCGATTGCATCCCGTGCGTAAAACCAAGACAATCGATTGTTCAATAATCGCAGCGAGGAGAAGGAAATCGTGACGACTTTGGAGGAATTTGAAGCCAAAAGAAGAGGCCGTTTTTGTAAATAAATATATCAATTTGATTTGGGAAAAAAAAGAAAAATAGAAAAAAAAAGAGAAAAAGAGTAAGGAGAAAAGGGAATAAGGAAATAGTGGAAAAGAGGAAAAAAGGAAAAATGGAAAAAGGAATAAGAGAAAAGGGGAAAAAGGAAAAAAGGAAAAAGGAGAAAAAGGGAAAAAAGGGAAAAAAGGGAAAAAGGGAAAAGGATGTTTTTAAAAAAAGACAAAAACAAAAAGAGAATAAGAGAAAAGGGGAAAAAGGAAAAAGGGAAAAAAGGGGAAAAAAGGGAAAAAGGGAAAAAGAGAAAAAGGGAAAAAAGGAAAAAGGAAAAGAAGGGAAAAAAGAAAAAACAAAAAAAGAAAAAGGGAAAAAACAAAAAAAAGGGAAAATGTTTTTTTTTTTAAAAAGACAAAAACAAAAAAAGAGAATAAGGGGAAAAGGGGAAAAGGAGAAAAGGGAAAAGGGAAAAGGGAAAAGGAAAAAAGGAAAAAAGGAAAAAGGAGAAAGGAGAAAGGGGAAAAGGTAAAAAGGGAAAAAGGGAAAAAGGGAAAAAGGGAAAAGGAGAAAAGGGAAAAAGGAGAAAAGAAAAAGAAAAATGGGAAGAAGAAATTATTTTTAAAAGACAAAAACAAAAAAAGAGAATAAGGGAAAATGGAAAAGGGAAAAAAAAAGGAAAATAAAATAAATTAAAAAATAAATAAAAAGACTAGTGCTATCTACATCAGTGATTGCATGATATATATGTATATATATAATGTCGCTTTGAAGTGGTTTTAGTGCAGTTCCGATGGCAAAAATGGCGTGGTTTGCCGTGCGTCATGACGCACCGAATGTTCTCCAGTGCGCTCCTTTCCTTGATCGATCAAACGACCAATCGATAGATCAATCATTAATCAGAGAGAATGGGTTGGTACGGTTTCATTGATCAAAAAATCTGCTATTTTCCGTGAGGAATTAAGTAAAAATATGAAACATTTCAGGTGTTTTTGGTGCAATTCTGATGGCCAAAATGTCGTGGTTTGCCGTGCGTCATGACGCTCAGAATGTGCCCAAGTATTCTCCTTTCCTCGATCAAACGACCAATCAATAACTGATTAGAGAGTGGAAAAAAGTGCCTTCTTGGTGCGGTGCTATTCATTAAAAAAATCTGCCGACGGCGATTGTGATTTTTCCCGTCAGGCCTTGCTGTGAAAATGAGCAAAAGTTTTGGGTTGGTGTGCGTCCTCCTCCTCCTGGCCGAACTCGGCCTCGCTCGGTCCAGATGCGCCGAACCGGAAGCGCGCCGGATGACGTCACGCGTAAGTTTCGATTTTCCTTTTTCTTTTTTTTCCTTTTTTTTTTCAAGAAATATTCTCGAGGTGGTTTCTGTGCGCAGGGGCAAGAGAGTCCCGAGGTGGTTCGGAGGTTCAGCGATCTGGATTATGACTCTTTTGTGGGCTTGATGGGAAGAAGACAGGCTGACGGTCGGTTTCCCGCCATGCTCTTACATTTCCTCCCTTTTTCCTTTTTCCTTTTTTGACTCTTACATCTATTCTAATGATCTTTCCAGTTGACTGCATGGGTATTTGATTTCCTCCCTTTTTCCTTTTTCTTTTTTCCTTTTTCGACTCCTTTATCTTTTGAAATGATCCTTTCAGTTTACTGCATTGGTTTTCCATTTCCTCCCTTTTTCAACTTTTTCCTTTTTTGACTCATTCATCTTTTCAAATTATGTTTCCAGATGCCACCTTGGAGCGAAACCCACAAAAAAGTAAGTTTTTTTTTTTTGTGTGTCTTTTTGTGTTAAAGGCACAGTGTGTATTCTTGAGAGCCTCCCTTCATTATTGATTTGAAATACGAGCAAAAATACATGAATTATTTTGTAATACTCTGAGACAGTTATTTTTGTTGTTTTTTCTTATTTTCCTGTCTTTTTTTCCACCCTATTCCCTTTTTCTTTCTTATTCCCCTATTTTTGTTTTTTCTTCTCATTTCTATTATTTCCCTTTTCACTCTTTTCATGTTTATATTTCTTGTCTCCCCCCCCGTCCTTTTATATTCGTATTTTCTTTTTCCTTTCCGTCCTTGTTTCTATTTTCATTTCTTTCCTTTTATCTGTTTTTATCTCTTTTTTTACATACTGTCCCTTGAAATAATCCTGCCTATGTTTCTGTCCGGAAGGGGAAATGCACGACATTTTCGTGGGACTCATGGGAAGAAGAAATAGTGAAGATGCTGGTGAGCGACCGCCGACATTTTTTAAATAAAGATTTGGAGATTGATTCTAGATTTTTTTTTTAGATTGAAGAAATCTAAAAAAAAATGAGCATTTTGGGTCTGTCTACACCAGTAAATCACAATTTCTTCTTTCTGTCTTTATTTCCCATGTAGATCATGGTCTTCGGAGAAGATCGTTCCCGGAGAGGAGAGGGATATTTCTCAACAAGTGTCGGCTCAGGTAGGAGATCTGGAAAATTCCTTCCGTTCCAAAGGAAATTGTGAAAAGAAGAAGAAAAAAAATGGAGGAAGGAAGAAGAAAAGAAAAAGACAAAGCAAAACAAAGGAAAAAAAGAGAAAATGTAAAAAGGCAAGAAAAGGAGGAGAAAAAGAAAAAATATGAGAAAAAAAAGAAAAGAAAGAAAAGGGGTAGAAATAAAAGAAAGAGAAAATTGAAAAAAAAGGAAAAAGAGACGAAAGAAAATGGGTAGAAATAAAAGAAGGAAAAAAATAAGAGCAGAAAACCGACAACAAACGAAAAGAAAAAAGTAAAATATAAGAAAAGAAAAATGAAAAAAGGAAAGAAGAGAATTATGGAACAGCAAAAAAGAGGAAAAAAAGAAGAAAAAGAAAAGATAAGAAAAGCTGAGAACAAAATAAGAAAAAAAATGAAAGGAATGGGAAAAGGCAAGAAAAAATAAGAAAAAAATGAAAGAAAAAGAAGAAAAGGAAAAAACTAAAAAGCATGGCTGAAGGCTAAAAAAATGAACGAAATGAAGAAGGAAAAACTAAGAACAGAAAAAAAGGAATAAGGAAGAAAAAGCAAGGAAAGAAGAGAATTATAGAAACAGCAAAAAAGAGGAAGAAAAGGGCCTAAAAGTTAAAAACAAAATAAGGGGAAAAAAAGAAAGAAAGGGGAAAAAAAGAAAGAAAGGGGAAAAGCCAAGAAAAATATAAAAAAAAATGAAAGGGACAGGAAAAAAGCGTAAAAACCTAGAATGAAGGGGTAAAAGCTAAAAAAAAATGAAAGAAATGAAAAAGGGGAAATAAGAACAGAAAAAAGGAAACAAAAAGAAAAAAAGTAGAAAAAGGAGTAATATCTAAGAAAAGAGGAAAACAAGGAAAGAAGTGAATTATAGAAACAGCCAAAAAAAGGAAAAGGAAGAAAAAGAAGATGCAAAAGCTCAGAACAAAATAAGGGAAAAATGAAAGAAAGGGGAAAGACAAGAAAAAAATAAGAAAAAAATGAAAGGGAAAGAAAAAAGTGTAACAAAAAAGAAAAAGAAAGAAGCTAGAAAGAAGGGCTAAAAGCTAAAATAATGAAAGAAATGAAGAAGAAAAAACAAAAACAGAAAAAAAAAATAAGGAAGAAAAAGCAAGCGAAGAAGGGGAAAAAGTACAGAAAAGAGGGAAAAAGCAAGAAAAAAATGTGTCAAAAGTCATCAAAAAGAAAAAAAAATCAAAAGAAAAAAAGAAGAAGAAATAAAAGAAAAAAAGCAGGAAAAACATAAAGTCAACGAGTAGAAAAAAAGAAATATTTTGGATTCCTACCTTTCTCAACAAGATGGCCGCCAAACACGTCCGCTGCCTCGAGGCGAGTAGTGTTTTTTTTTTTTCATGAATGAAGTCTTTTCACCACTAGGGGGCGATCGATACGACACACTGCCCTCTATTTGAGTATTTTCTTGATTTTTTTTTTTGTGCTCAGGTTCCTGGAAGCTCTGTGATGCCGGCCAACCCAGAAGAGACCCAAAAAAGGCAAAAGAAGAAGAAGAACTCCTCATCATTTCAAAATAAAAGCTAATTTTCTACACGTTCCTCCTCTGTGGTGATGATGATGATGATGGCACACCGGTAACCGTGACGACCGAAACGAAAGTACGAGATGTTTTTCTGGAGTGGAAGGTTCCGCGCCCCAAAAATGGGACAGCTCCTTCTCTTCCGTGATAAGCCCGAAACCGCTCGCTTGAATTCAAATGAAATTAGAAAAAGAGAAAGAAAGAAAGAAAGAAAGAAAGAAAGAAAGAAAGAAAGAAAGAAAGAAAGAAAGAGAGGGAGAAGAAAAGAAGGAAAGAAAGAAGGAAAGTGAAAGAAAGAAAGAGAGAAAGAGATAGAAAGAAGGAAAGATAGACAGAAACAAAGAAGGACAGAATGAGAGAAAGAAGGAAAGAGAGAGAAAGAAGGAAAGAATGAGAAAAAGAAAGAGAGGGGGAAGAAAAGAAGGAAAGAAAGAAGAAAAGGGAAAGAAAGAAAGAGAGAAAGAGAGAGGGAAAGAAAGAGAGGAACAAAGAAGGAAAGAATGAGAGAAAGAAGAAAAGAGAGAAAGAAAGAAAATAAAGGAAAAAATAAAGAAAAGAGAGAAAGAAAGAAAGAAAGAAAGAGAGACGGAGAGAGAGAGAGAAAGAAAGAGAGACGGAGAGAGAGAGAAAGAAAGAGAGAAATGGAGAAAGACAGGGAGAAAGAGAGAGAAGTAAATTGAAATTGAAGAGAGAGAGAGAGAGAGAAAAAGAAAAAAAGAAAGAAAAAAAGAAAGAAAGAAAGAGAGAAAGAAAGAAAGAGAGAAGGATGGAGAGAAAGAAAGAAGGAAGGAAGTGTTGGGGAAATCGCAGGTTCGATAATCGAGAGAAAAGTCTTCTCATATGTGGATAAGGAAAATGGACAGAAGCCAGCTTCGTAGGAGGGAGATACAACTTTATTGATGCGTCAATGAAGTTTCTCAGAGAGCTGTGGGAACATGACAATGTTTTTAAAGCTTCAATTGAGTTCACCCCAAAAGGCGGTCCGGTATCACGTATCCAGTTCGGAATTTTGTTTTTCTCGTTCGTCTCCCTATAAGGAGACAAGGAGATGGCTCCTCCAAACAACCTGAGGTCAGTTTATACAGAGACTCCCGTTCCTTGCACTCTATCTTCAAGGAAACTTAATTGTCTGCCAAGAATTTCCCGAAGAGATGTCAACACGACCTTTTCCCACAACTGTAAGCAAGTCTTTTCTAAATTTCTACATGTATGCAAATCTATTCTACAAATGCAAGTGTATTTACCACAACAGAAGGAAAGAAAGAAAGAAAGAAAGAAAGAAAGAAAGAGAGAAGGGAAAAAGAGAGAAAGAGAGAGAGAAAGAGAGAGAGAGAGAGAAAGAGAGAGAGAAAGAGAGAGAGAGAGAGAGAAAGACAGAAATAAAGAAAGAAAGAAAGAAAAGAAGGAAAAAAAAGAAAGAAAGAGAGAAAGAAAGAAAGAGAGAAAGGAAGGAGAGAGAGATAAAAAGAAAAGAGCTCGATAGGGAAATAGGGTGAAATGGTGTGAGTCAACCGCAAAGAAAAAAGAAGAAAAAAGGAAAAGACGTTCGACTCGACAATCCCAATGACCCAACGGTGGTGCGCTATTTTGACAATAGGTCCGCGTGCGGGCACCTCAACTGCCAACAGGGGGCGCCCGCGGGCACCATATAGGAAACTAGCGCTCTAGAGTACTCGCATTTCTTTTTTGTGTTTTTTTTTCAAATCTGTTTGTTGGAATCATTTTATTATTATTATTATTATTATTATTATTATTATTCTTTTCAGACAAAACGTTTTTACATTTTTCTCAAAATAACAATCAAAAAAAAACGATGAAACCAAATTCCTAAATCTGATCTCTTTTTTTTTTCTCTCTTTTTTTCTTTTTTTTTCTCTCTTTTCTTTTTTTTTCATTTTTTCTCGTGTTTTTTTTTTCTTTTTCCATCCTTTTTCTTTTTTCGTTTTTTTCTTTTTTCTTTTTTTTCTTTTTTTTCCCCATCAAATTGGTTCGATGAAAAAGAACTGTTAAAAACTTCTCTTTCATTCGAACGGATTTATCAACGTTGCGATTTCTCCGTCGAGTTTGAACGCAACAAACAGGAAAGTGAGAAAAAAAACTTCTCGTGGACTTCGTTAAAAAGGACTCATCAAAACGGAGGACTCGTTCAATTCCGTACGAATGATTTTTAGGGCTGCCGTTTGATTTGATGTCTTTTAGCGCTCATTTTGAAGAGCGGTGTCCCCCGCCCGCTCCCCGACGACGGGCTCCGGCGCTCCCGTGACCCTACTGAGGATAAGCAATGCTGATCATAGACAGAGACAGATGGCTTTGCTCATCAATATTCCCCAAAAGATCCTATTTTTCCTGCTCATTATTTTTAATTTCTCAAGACCAAAATGGAGACAGGACCCACTCGCGTAACGTTTCTCACAAATTTTATGAGAAGAAAGGGAGGGGGTGGCGCCCACAATTCGGGAGAAGCGGGTCGCTCGCCGGGACAGAAAAGCAAAAACGCGATCGAGATCGGAAACGAGTCGAAGGCCAGGAGAGGAGAGTAGACGTGATCAAAAACAGATGGTTCTTCGGGACGGGAGAGCGGACGTGGTGGCGATCAAACAGATCTTAGCGGGAGACTAACAGGAGCAAAAAACCAGGACATGCAAAAAAAAAGGCTCGCCTCGAAAAACAGAGGTTCATTGACGGACTGACAAAGGGTGAGCGAGAGCACTGAGCTTAAATAGAAGGGAAGCCGATCCGTCAACGAGCTACAGGTGGCGCCACACGGGCGGGGCCAACGGGGCGCCTTGGCAAGCGTGACATCATTCCAATGAATTTCTTTTCCTTTCTTCTTTTTAAGACAGAAACACAAATATTTGGCTCTAGTTTCCATTGAAATGGGTTCCAAATGTTTGTTTTCTTATTTATTTGACGTCTTCTCTTAAGAGAAACCATTTGAAATAAAGATATAACTATGGATGTAGCTTTATTTCTCTGAAATCGCTGATGTGACTGCTAATAAATATCATTCTTTTTCTCCTAATTGTTTCTGAGGCATTTATTTGTACTGACTTCTTCTTCTTCTGCGGTTATTTAATGTGAAAATCTGCAAACGCAACCCGAAAATGACAATCATCGATATAGATAGCACTCGTCTTTTTTTCTTTTCTTTTTTTTTCTTTTTTTTCTTTTTTTTCTTTTTTCTTTTTTTTCCTTTTTTCTTTTTTTTTTTTCTTTTTTTTCCTTTTTACTTTTTTCCTTCTTTCTTTTTTTCTTTTTCTTTTTTTCCTTTTTTTTTCTTTTTTCTTTTTCATTTTTCCTTTTTTTTTCTTTTTTTCTTTTTTTCTTTTTTTTCTTTTTTTTCTTTTTTGTCTTCTTTTCTTTTTTTCCTTTTTTCCCTTTTTTTCTTTTTTTCTTTTTTTCTTTTTTTCTCTTTTTCTTTTTCTTTTTTCCCAAATCAAATCGGTTCGGTGAAAGACTCCGTTTAAGACTCTGCTCTCTTTTTCATAGGAACAAACGTATTCACGTTGCGATTCCAATTTCTCCGTCGTGTTCGAACGCCACAAATAGGAAAGAGGAAAAGCCCCTCGGGTGGGATCCAAGCCAAAGAAGAAGAAAAAAATCTTCCTATGGATTCGTCGGTGTCTTCAAATAAGGAAAGCAAAAGAGTGAGCGCTCTCACCAACGCAACAAACGGGCGCCGTCTGGTGGCCAAGCCTTGTACTGCAGACAGTCTCTTGTCTCGCGAAAGCGGAAATTGGGAATCATCCTTCAGGCTTCCATTTTCTTTTTCTTCCTTCTCGGCGAATGAGAAGAACGTGGAAAAGGACAAGATAAAACAAAAGAATACGGTCGAATGAGTAAAAGAAAAAGAAGATAAATGAAAACTTGGGGAGGAAGAACGAAAGAAAGGAGACAAAAAAGAAAGTCAGGGAAGAACAAAAAAGAGAAAAAACCATCCATAGGATAAAACAAATTTATAAAAGAAAAAAAGTGTCAATGGAAAAACTGCTAAGAAAAGAAAATAACAAGAAGAAAAAAGGACAAAAAGACAAAAAGCACAGTCAAAAAAGGTAGATAAAAGAAAAGAAATAGTGGGAAAAGAAAAAACAAATGAGATGAAAAATCACTTGACTTGAAATGAAAAATGAGGAAAGAACGCAAAAAAAAGAAAAGGAAGGAAGTGAAGGTAAAAGAAAAGAAAACAAGAAAAACAGAAGAAAACAAGAGAAGATAGTTATTTCGATTGTTTTGCAACTGAAAAAGAAAAAAGAAAGAAGATGATTAAACCATGAAGAAAAGAGAAAGACGCCTAAGAGAAAGAAAATAAGAAGACGCGTAAAAAGACCAAAAGACAAAAATAAAAAAGACAAGGGAAAACACAAAAGAAAAGGAGAAAAAGAAAAGAAAAACGACATCCAAAATATTTGAAGAGAAAAGAAAAGACAAAGAAAATGAGGTGAAAAGAAAAGAAAAAAAGAAAAGGAAAATAAACAAAAAGGTAAAAAGGAAGAAGAATGAAAAGCAGAATAAAAAAAGGGAAAAGAAGAAGACAAAAAGAATTGGAATAAAAAAGTGAAGGCAGCTAACGAGTTCATGCTAACGAGTAGATGCTAACGGGCGGACCGAAAAGACCGCATGCTAACGACGACGTAGCAAAGAGCAAACGCTAGCGAGTCAAAGCTAAGGAAGTCCCTAGCAAGTTTATGCTAATGTATAGACGCTAACGACTACATGCTAACAACTCTATGCAGTCAACAGCTATGTTAGCTTGTTCGGTTACAACCGCTAGCACGCTAGCATTTCGCTTCTTCCGATAAATCTCCAAAACCTTTTCCCCGGAAATGCCAGTCGATAGGCGACGGCTGCTTTTCATTCGTATGCTAACGTTTCGGCGGCGATTGTTTGCTAATTGCGGGCTAGCTCTTCGCGGGACCGCGCGTTAGTGCCTTTGTTAGCGTCTTTGTTAGCGTCTTTAGCCGCGCATAAAAGGTGACGCGATCCGCCTCGTACCGATTGCAAATGCGTTCGCTCGCATCGCCCGCGCACAATACCCGGGTCAATGATCTCTTTTTGTTCGCCAGACGCCGCAATTATCTCCTCGGGAATCGAATGGAGGATCCGTCGCCGTCGGCTGCGGACTTTTGACGGCGTTCGTTTTTCACTTAGCCGTCTTCGTGAAAAATACAAAAAAAACGGATCCCTTTAAACAAAATGAAAATCTCCTTCCGAGCCACTCGTGCTGAGTCGCCCGAGCCTTTTTTCATCTCCGGCAACGTCGGACTTTTTCTAACTGAGAACTTCAAAGTAGAGCTAAAGAGGAGAAAAACAGACATAGGACACATAGTATAACCATGGGCGTAGCTGGCCCGTTTCCAGGGGGGCTCGAGACCCCCCCCCCCCCCTTAAAAATGACGTCATTTTGAAGGGGGGGCTCGAGACCCCCTCTAAAAATGACGTCATTCTGAAAACTCTCTTTCCCTTCATAAAGGACAGAAGAGGGCGCTACATCAAAAAACGAAGTGTCAGAGATACTCCACTGCCTTGAAATGGTTCAGTCACTTTCATTCCTCTCAAGATAAAATGAGTAAAAAGTACGCCGAATGCATCGTTTAACAATAAAAGAAGTCCAAAGGAAATGGTCCTGTCATCAGATGTGACTTTTGACCACTAGATGTCACCCAAGTCAAAGCAAGAGACCTTCTATGGCAATTGTCGAGAGTCAGGGGCCAAATTGCCATCAAAATGTTGTCCAATAGGGGGCGCCTTCCTGGGTGCAGATCCCATTTCTTCTCCTTTAGCAATCAAGATCCAGCTTCTATTTTCTTTTCGATCTGTTTTGAAAAGGAAGACTTTCATCCGACGGCTTTTCAAAATAAAAGCATTTTTGAAATGTTTGCGGTATATCCGGAGTAATACTGCAGTTGTCATGATATTGTCACGGTTGCCGTGGCGCCCGATTGGCCCCGCTCGTGTGGCGCCATTGACAGTCTATTTAAGCTCAGTGCTCTCACTCTTCCTTTGTCAGTCCGTCAACGAACCTCTGCCCCGCAAGACGTGGGTTTTGACTCTGTCTGGTTTCCTGCCTGTGTTTCCTGTCCAGTATGGTTCCTGTTTGTATTGTCCTGTTCATTTCAGTTTCCAGTTTCGTTCCTGTCTATTTAGTCCCCGTTTATTGTTTTCTCCTGTTTATATTGTCCTGTTCAATTCAGTTTCCAGTTTGGTTCCTGTCTATTTTTGTCCCGTTTATTGTTTTCTCCTGTTTATATTGTCCTGTTCAATTCAGTTTCCAGTTTGGTTCCTGTCTATTTTTGTCCCGTTTATTGTTTTCTCCTGTTTATATTGTCCTGTTCATTTCAGTTTCCAGTTTTGTTCCTGTCTATTTTTGTCCCGTTTATTGTTTTCTCCTGTTTATATTGTCCTGTTCATTTCAGTTTCCAGTTTTGTTCCTGTCTATTTTTGTCCCGTTTATTGTTTTCTCCTGTTTATATTGTCCTGTTCATTTCAGTTTCCAGTTTTGTTCCTGTCTATTTTTGTCCCGTTTATTGTTTTCTCCTGTTTATATTGTCCTGTTCATTTCAGTTTCCAGTTTTGTTCCTGTCTATTTTTGTCCCGTTTATTGTTTTCTCCTGTTTATATTGTCCTGTTCAATTCAGTTTCCAGTTTGGTTCCTGTCTATTTTTGTCCTGTTTATTGTTTTTCTCCTGTTCATATTGTCCTGTTCATTTCAGTTTCCAGTTTCGTTCCTGTCTATTTTTGTCCCGTTTATTGTTTTCTCCTGTTTTCGCTCCTGTCTTATTTGTGTCCCGTTTATTGTTTTTCTCCTGTTCATATTGTCCTGTTCATTTCAGTTTCCAGTTTTGTTCCTGTCTATTTCTGTCCCGTTTATTGTTTTCTCCAGTTTTCGCTCCTGTCTTATTTTTTCCCGTTTATCTTCGATATCCTGTTTCGTTATCTATCCTGTCCGTCCCGTCCCGTCCCGTATCGACCCCACCGGTCTGATATCAGCTCGGGCGATCGGTATCGATCTTGCCTAACGTGCAAGACTCCCCATTTCCCGTCAAATCAAAAGCTTGTGTGAGAAACGTCACGCGTTTGGGTCCTGATCCTTAAGTTTTTTGTTTTTTTTTCAAAGTATTTCCATTTTTTTCTTTTGTTCTTTTGTAGTATTTTCTGGGTACTCTCTTCATGATTTGACTTTTGATTTTACTGGAGTGGTATTTTGTCGTATTTCTGTTGTTCTATTACTCTAGTAGTGGTTGTAGTACGTCTATAGAAATGTTTTTCTTTTCAAAATAAAATAAAAAGCTTCAATCTAAAGTCATTTTGCAGTTTTTCTGTGGTAGTATTTGTAAATGCAGGAGTATTCGATGGATTGTATATTATCATTTGACGGACCGCGTGGAATAGCCCGAGGGATCCCCACGTGGCCCGTAAGCCACAGTTTTCTCACCTCTCTTCTATTGAGTTTCCTGTGCTTCGCTGAAGTCGAGCTCATTGAGATTTCCTGGGGGAAACGACATCTTTTGAGTTCGACTTCCTTATGACGTCATCGCCTCGCTATGGAGGTGATCCGGCCCCGCCCACGCCACGCACGCCTCGACGGGCGCACCTTGGATCGGGCGCGCGCCCGCCCGCGCAAGCACGCACATGCCTGTGCGCGCCCACGCGCGCGCTCCCGATCCAAAGCGAAGCCGCAGCGACTTATTGCGAGAAGTAGAAAACAAAAACACAGGTAAGAGAATCCGAAAGACATCGCGAGATTCTTCTTTTCTCGTCTTTCTGTCTCGCGTGTTTGGAATTTCAAAGGGGTTTTCATGTCGAGAAGGCGGCCCGCGGGCCACGCCGAGAGCTTGGAATCCTGCCCGCGAGAGAGCAACCGCGGAGAAGCGCAAGAGAAAAACCAGTTGCCCTTTGATACTCTCTCTCTCTCTCTCTCTCTCACAATCTTTACTTGTCTTATTCACTCACTTTCTCTCTCTCTCTTTATTTGTCTTACTCTCTCTCTCTCTCTCTCTCTCTCTCTCTCTCACTATCTTTACTTGTCTTATTCACTCACTTTCTCTCTCTCTCTTTATTTGTCTTACTCTCTCTCTCTCTCTCTCTCTCTCTCTCTCTCTCTCTCTCTCTCTCTCACTATCTTTACTTGTCTTATTCACTCACTTTCTCTCTCTCTCTTTATTTGTCTTACTCTCTCTCTCTCTCTCTCTCTCTCTCTCTCTCTCTCTCTCTCTCTCTCTCTCTCTCTCTCTCTCTCTCTCTCTCTCTCTCTCTCTCTCTCTCTCTCTCTCTCTCTCTCTCTCTCTCTCTCTCTCTCTCTCTCTCTCTCTTTCGAATAGCTAGCTTCGCCATAACAGCGGTATTGATCGTGTGCACTATACTTTTACAGCAGGGCCGGGAAAACTAGCTGGAGTGGGCAGGGGCCCTATACTCGGAGGGGATGAGGAAAAGAAGAAAAAAAATTTAAAAAGAAAAAAAAATTAGAAGAAACAAAAATGGAGAAAAAAATGAAAAATCTAGGAGGGGGGGGGTAGAACACAGAAAAACGGGAAAAAAACTACAAAAACAAAAATAGAAAATGGGACAGGAAAAATACTGAATTTAACAATTTGAGAAAAGTGAAAAAAAAACAAAAGAATTTAAAGAAGGAAAATAAAAGGACATGTGAAATAAAGGGAAAGGAGAAAAGCGAGAAAAAAAAAAGGAAAAAGTAAAAAAAAACATTTGAAAAAAAGTTTAAAAAAAATAGAAGAAGAAACAAAAATGGAAAAAAAGAGAAATCTAGGGAGGGGAGGGGAAACAGATCACAGAATAATGGGGAAAAACTAGGGGGGAAAGCAAGTTATGTTCCAATCTCACCACTTCCTCTTTCCCATTTGTCTTGTTTCAAAATATATCTAAAACAATTGTAGTAAAAGAAGAAAAATTAAAAGGAGAAAAAAAGGTGAAATAAGAAAAAAAAAGGTCAAAAAATGGAAACAGAAATGAAAAAAAAATCAGAAAAAAAGACCAAAAAAAAGGAAGAAGAAAGAAGAGAAAAGAGAAAATGGGAAAGTGAGAAGGAATAAGAAGGGGAGAAAAGGGGGGGGATAAAGATAAAAGAAGATAAATATGTAAAAAGGACGAAAGGGGAAATAATCAAGAAAAAAGAAAACACAACTGATCACGAAATAGAGAAAAGAGAAAAAAAGAGCAAAAAAATGTTTAAAAAAAAGGAAGAGAAAAAAAAATGGAAAATAGGAAAAAGAGAAGGACTAAGAAGGGTAGAAAAGAGGGGAAGGAAAGACAAAAGAAGAGAAATATGTAAAAAGGACAAACGGGAGAAAAAGGAAATATTCAAGTAATAAGAAAGACCAACAGATATCGAAATAGAGAAAAGAAGAAGAAAAAACGGCAAAAGAAAACGATGAGAAAGGGGGGAGAAGAACAAGGGAAAGAAAAATGAAAATAAAACAAAGAAGGGAAAAAAAGTGTAAAAATGATAAAGGGGAAAGAAAAGGGGGGAGTGAGGAAAAAAAGGGAAAAAAAAGACTGTTTTTTTATTTCCAGATGCGCTGCCTGCATCGCAAGTGGACGGCGGCGCTCGTGATCGTCTGCCTCCTGCTGGTCACCTTCTTAAATAGGCGCCCGTGGCCGACCGGCCAATCACGTGTCGACCTACGCTCCAGAGAGGATATGGAGAACACCCTCCTAGACAGGATCACGGACAATTTTCAGGAGTATAGCCACATTCCCTTTCAGCTGAAGGAAGACGTTGCACGGTCAGTTTTAGAATAAAACTCAACTTCATTTTAACAAGAAGATAGAAGTAAACTAAGAAAAAAGAGAAAAAAAAAGAAAAGATGGAAAGAAAAGGGAAAAAGAAGAAGCAAAGAAAAGGGAAAATAGGGAAAAAAAGAAGAAAAGAAGAAAAACAAGAAGAATTAGGAAAAAGGAAAACAAAATGAACAAAAGAAAGAAAATCGAAAGAAAAAATTTAATTTGAACGAAAAGAAAGAGGTAAAGAAAGGAAAATGACAAAAAAGAAAGAGAAAAAATAACAAAGAATAAAGCACGATAAAAGACAAATACAGAAAAGGAAAAAGGATAAAAAGCTAGCATTAAAAGTAAGGAGAAATGAAGAAAAGGGTAGAAAGCAAGAAAAAATAGAATAAAAAAGTAAAGTAAATAGAAAAATGAAAAATAAGAAGCAAAAAAAGAAAATTGGAAAAAAGAATAAAAGAATAAAAACAAGAAGAAATTAAGAAAAATGAAGAAAAATGAACACAAGAAAGACAAAAGAAAGAAAAACGAAAGTCTAAAAAGTATAAATTGAATGAAAAGAAAGAGGTAAAAAAAGGAAAATGACAATAAAGAAAGAGAAAAAGATAGCAAAGAATAATGCAAGATAAAAGACAATACAGAGAAGGAAAAAAGGATAAAAAGCTAGAAAAAAATTAAGGAGAAATGAAGAAAAGGGTAAAAAGCAAAAAAAAAAAAAAAAAGTAAAGAAAATGGAAAAACAGGTGGAGGAGAAAGAATAAAAGAAACAAAAAATGAGCAAGAAAGAAAAGTAAAGGAACAAAAACAAAAAACGGATGAAAAATAAGAAAAAGTAAAGGAAATAGAGAACTAGATGGAAAAGAAAGAAGAAAAAATGAAAAGAAAGAAACATCGTTAAAAAAAGAAGATGGAAAAACAAAGAATGACAAAAAGCGACGTTAAAGACAATATTGTTCCTTTTTGAATCTCGTCGCCACGGTAACAGTCGCCGCATTTCTCTGCAGGCATCTTTCGGGACCTTCCTGTTCCTGTCGGGCGGAAGAGGGAAACTCCGCCCTTCCCTTTTCCCATTTCCTCTTCCCGCCCCCCCGGGTCCACCAATTGGACGACAGCTTCCTACAAGGCCACGCCCACCCCCAAACAATCAAAAAGAGGCGGGCCCAACAATACCACGCCGCCAAAATCAGGTGAAGAAAATAAAGGAGGAAAAGAAAAGAAAATGGGAAATAAAGGGAGAGAAAGGAGAAAAGAGAGAAAAAGAAGGAAAAAAAAGTTAAAAAAGGGAAAAAAATGAGGTGAAAGGAATACGGGGGGAGGATAGAACATCATAAGAAAATAAATATAAAAAAGACAAAAACAAAGAAAAAAAGAAGGAAACAAACAACAGAGAAAACGTGAAAAAGGAGGTCAAGAAAGGAGGCAAATGAAGGAAAAGGGGAAAAAGAAAAAGGGGAAGATAGAAAAAGAAAGAAAGAAAAGGGGAAAAAAAGGAAAACAGAAAAAGCCAGCAAAAAGAAGGGCAAAAAAGAAAATGGAAAAGGTAAGTAAAAACTACAAAAACAACAATGGAAAAAAGACAGGAAAAATACGGAAATCAACAATTTGGGGAAAAGTGAAAAAAACAAAGACAATAAAGAAGTAAAATAAAAGAAAATGTAAAATAAAGGGAGAGAAAGGAGAAAAGCAAGAAAAAAGAAGGAAACAACAGGTAGAAAAGAAGATAAAGAAAAAGATAAAAGGAAAAAGGGGGAACACAGAAAAAGAAGGAAAGAAAGTAAAGGGGAAAAAAGGAAAACGCAAAAGCAAGCAAAAAGGAGGGCAAAAAATGGAGAAGGAAAGTAAAAACTATAAAAATGGAAAAGGAGACAGAAAAAAACCCAGAAATCAACAATTTTCAACATTGTCGACTTTTTTTGCCACGGCGCCCAATTGGCCCCGCCCATGGAAACCAGCTGAAACGCGTTGACAGATTGCTCCCTATCACTACTTAAACGCTGTCCTGTGAGTCCTTTTTTGTCGAAGCGTCTGCAAAACTCTTGTGACATTTTAAGCTCTGAAAATCTCCGTTTTTTTCTGTGTTTTTGCTCCCGTTTTGTTCTCGCCCCCATCGGTTTGATTTTGACCACCGCCTCGTTCCCATCGATCTACCCCTCGCGACCGACGATCCCCGGATCGAGTGTGCGCTCCTTTCTCTTCTCCCCGGCAAACCACGAGTAACGTTACGCGAGTGGGTTCTGCTTCCTGTCCTGGTCCTGACACAACCAGAGTCTATTAGAATATCCTGCATCCGTATCAGTGGACCCGAAAGATCTCATGTGATGTGACTTGAATTACCACCCTGCCGGTGTTAGGTTCAAGTCCCCAACATTTATGATAAAAGGCTCTGAAATAAAAAAGACAAAGAGAATCGGTTATTTGACTTATCTTGCAAGGAGAGCGACCGGAGATTGTAGAGCCACCAATCTCCCAAATCACTCTGAAGGATCTCCGCTCTCGTTTATTAGGGTCGGCCCTGTCGTACAGAAGTCTCAACTTCTCTAAAGGGAGGGGTTCTATCTAACTGTTGCTACGCAGAGTTAATTAATCTTCTTTCGCACGCCTTGCTTTCCGCCCGATGATCACGGCTGGTTTCTTCTTTCGAGGCTCTCGGTGAAAAACAACTTGAGTTATTGCATGCATCAAAGGAAAACTATGACACAGATTATTCCAGGGCAACTTGCACCCATTGCTATGTGAGATAAAGGGACAGACAGTACAAAAAACAACTCACGGCCTTGAAGAACAGCTTACGGGCTGAAAACTCTTCAAAAAGGGCTGAGAACACATATAACATATTCATGTCAACTATAGGATAACTATATGTATATCATTCCAACAGCCGGTATCCGTTTTTGGGGACGACTCCTCATCGTCGCCCCCTATGTTGTGGAAAATAGACTTGCATTTGTAGAATAGATTTGCATACATTTAGAAATGTAGAAAGACTTGCTAACAGTTGTGAGAGAATGTTGACATCATTTCGAGAAGGTCCTTGGGACCTTCGAGGACTCTCTGAGCAAACTGAGGCCAACGACATGTCCTCATAAGGGTACGACAGCATCTTCCTTGTCGGGACGTGAGGACTGGGCCGCCTCTTGGGTTGTACTCAAATTGAAGCTATAAAAGCGTTGTTATGTCTAAAAGTTCTCTGAGTTCTTTGGGATGACGAAATAAAGAACTCCCCCTCACGGCAAGCCTCCGTGCATTTGTTGAAACACGTAAGAGAAGACTTCATCGATTATCGAACCTGCGTTTTCTCCTACACCTACTGGCAATGTTTTTGTGTGTTTTAGGTCTTCCAGTCCCGCGGACGTCCTGATCGTGAACCAAGCCAATAGTCCCCTTCGCTTTCCTTCTCAGGGCGTGGCCGTCCGACCCCTGGGCACCATCGTCCTACCCGGTAACCACAGAGCGGTTTGATTTTGAAAAAAATAGAAATATTGTAGTACTCTTTATCACTAATACATTAAAAATGTACTTGAATTATGGCCTGCACAGTTAGACCACGCAACTACGGGACCCAATTTACCTTCGTGACTACGTCAATGTTGTCGTGGAAGTTTTAGAGAAGCGTGTCGGCTCTCCGGATTGTTTTTGTCGCTTCCATCCATCCATCCATGATCTGCAGCGCTAATCCTCAGTAGGGTCGCGGGGGAGCTGGAGCCCATCTCAGCTGTCTTCGGGCGTTGGGCAGGGGACACCCTGAACCGGTTGCCAGCCAATCAGAGGGCACGCAGGGACAGACAACTCACTCGCTCATTCACACCTCGGGAGATTTCGGTTAAGCCAATCAACATGACATGCATATTTATGGAATGTGGGAGGAAACCAAAGTGGCCAGAAAAAAACAACGCAGGCACGGGGAGAACACGCACACTTTGCAAAAGAAGGTTCGATCACATGACCTCAGAACTGCGCCGCCGTACCGCCTGATGCTTCCGTCTGTATATCACCAATTCATGTGTAAACGTATGCATACAATGACTTAAAAGGAAAAAAAAGGAAAAGGAAACAAAAAAGAAAAAGGACAAAATGAAATAACAAATAAAAGAAAAAAGGAAACTTGAAAACTCAAGAAGAAAAAGGCAAGAAAAAAACTAAAAAGAAACAAAAAATAGTTGGTATGTTAATTCATGACATTGAAAAGCCAACAAGTGCCAGAAAGCCGGCAGAATGTGTGAAACTGGAGTGCCACGCCCAATTTCGTTATCACAATACGTTAACCCATTTTTTTAACATGACAATAAAGGTATATTCCATTCTATTCTATTCTATTGCTCAGACCCTAGGAAGATTTTAGGAAATGTTGCCTTCCACGACTTCCAAAAAAAAAAAAAAAAAAAAAAAGTAAAACAAAGGGAGAGAAAGGAGAAAAACAAGAAACAAAAAGGAAAAGGTAGAAAACATTTGAAAAAATAAAGCTAAAAAAGGGAGAAAAAGGCCTAAAAAAGAAGGAAAAGAAATGAGGTGAAGGGAAAACGATGCGGATAGAAAACATCAAGAACCGATATCACGATGAGTTGTTGCAGCTTCATATCATTCTTTTGTTTTCATTGTGTCTTTTTGTAGGTTTGTCTCTCGTTGAAGACGCGTCATCCAATCGGACGGTAAGTTGCTCGGCGTCGTCCGTATGATACCAAGTCAGCTGCCGTTGTATATGTGCATCGTTAGCGTAGCATTTGGTTGGATCCGGGACAAAACGAGCCACCAAAAAGGGACTTGAACTGAACAGGAAATAGGACGGGAAGACCGAAACGAATTAAAGCTCAGAAGTCCAAAGTCTCTTTGGCTGACAATAGAATTCCACGTCACGTCACCCGGGCACATATACAACGGCTGCCGACATGGACAGAATTACTGACACTGGACATATGCGCACAGCGACGACACGCAACACCGACGGACACCGCGTGACATGATCAAAAGACACATTGGCAGAATTCGAATACTCTAGTTAACGTTAGCTTTCTCTTATTAGGCTCCGCAATCTTCGCATAGCAGCGGCGCCCCGACGTCTGTCCTTCTGCGTCTGGCCTTCTCCCGTCAGCACTCACAGGAATTCTGTTATCAGAAATACGTCTGATGCGTTCCACACCGCCTAACCTCCTAAAGTACCTTGACTAAAAACAGTCAGTGAATATCTCTACTGCATCAAACTGAGTACATGTACTCTGTAGTCAATCGTATAATATCCTTTATAGTCAAATGTATAAAATCCTTTAACGTATACAACGACGATGCTGCGTGACAAATTGATGGAATTGACGGAATTTCGGCGCTCGTGTAAAGCTCCTGATACATGATGTACAAGCATAACACAACAGGTAACACGGACGTGTCCAACGACACTTGACATATGCACACGACTTGTGTAAAGCTCCGGATACATGATGTACATGCAAAACACAACAGGTAACACGGACGTGAGCAACGACATTTGACATATACACATGGCCCGTGTGAAGCTCCCAATACATGATGTACATGCTAAACACAACAGGTGACACGAATGTGTTCACTGACATTTGACATATTCAGACGGCAACGACACGCAAACAAAGGATATCGTCGTCAAACGACACGTTAGCCGAATTGTGGCACGAATGAAACCTCAAAGTACATGTTATACGTGCACATATACACAACGGTCTCCAGCGAGGTCATTTGACATTCTGTAAAAGGACGCCTGGCACTCTAACCACGATGCCTGGACGGTCCGTGTTTCTCTCCCTCCCTGCTGTCGGAAGCCGCACGATATTCTCAAACGAGAGCGTTTTGGCGCTCGTTTTTTACGTCGACAAAAATTGAGCATAAATGCAAAAGTTTGGGCTGAGACCTTTCCCCGTTTTCAGTCGGAGGTCCAACTGAGCGTCTCCTTGGGTATTTTGGACGTGGCGGCCACCGTAGAGGGCGTGCGGCGAAGCGGGGAAGCCACGTCGCGGATGAGCCTCTCCGGTTCTTCTCTGCCGGCGTTGAACCGGCAACTCCAATTGCTCACTTACACCAACACTGTCTTCCACCCCAGGACCGCAGACACCGGTCGGTACCTTTCACCTCTCCTATTTGGGAATTTGCGGGGTTGGGACGGGCAAGCGTTACTGCCCCCTACTGTCCCATCCGATCCTTTATCGGGGGATCCCGACAAATTGCGGCAGTCAGGGCAGGGTAGAATCAGGAGTCACAAAAGCTTGCCTAGCGTGGGGGCGGGGTCTGCCGACAGACTGACAATGGATGACAGGAAGACGGGGGTTTAAAAAGAGCTCAGCCCCTTTAAATCCCTTTCTGTCTTTGTAAACAAGTTTGACGTATTAAAGCTGCGTGTACAGTGATGAGGCGGAATGTGTCGGAAAGCAGAACGGAGACAGGACCCAGTAGCGTAACGTTCCGCAGAGTTTTATTGGAAAGGCCTGGAAACATGTGGGAAAGGAGGGTACACACGATCTGGAGCACGGTGGTCGCGGAGAGCCGTTTGTTCTGAATGCAGAGGTGGGACTTCTGTGAGGAGCGAGGGTGGCATCGGGGACGGAAAAACGGGTCAGTAGCCGGGGTAGGGGAGCAAAAGTGTGGTCAGGAGCCAGAAGCGAGTCGAAAAGCCAGGAGACGAGAGTAGACGAGTCAAAAATCGGAGAAAACAGAGTATACGTGGCCAGGAGCCAAAACGAGTCAAAAAGCCAGGAAACAGACAGGAGCAAAAACAGACTGGAGTCAGAGTCAAAAAGCTTGCCTAGTGTAACTGAGGTCTGCAGACGGTCTGACAACCAGCAGCAGAAAAACAGGTCAGTAGCCAGGGTAGGGGAGCAAAGGCGTGGTGAGGAGCCAGAAACGAGTCAGAAGCCAGGAGTCGGGAGTAGACAAGGTCGTGGGCCAAAGCGAGTCGAAAACCAGGCAAAACAGAGTATACGAGGTCAGGAGCCAAAACGAGTCAAAAAGCCTGGAAACAGACAGGAGCAAAAACGGGCGGGAGTCAGAGTCAAAAAGCTTGCCTAGTATAACTGAGGTTTGCAGACGGTGTGACAACCGGTAGCAGGTTTGAAAGGAGTTCAACAGCCAATCAGCGTCTGAGGAGCCTACTCAGATGTCCTGTATCAGTAATCACGACAGAATGGCAGAATTCATGTCAGTTTAGAGCAGCACCAAAAGATCCTAGATAGCCACTTTATTATTGTCATCAAAGCCAACTAAAAAACTCTCCTTTGAAGGTCCTGGAAAACTTGATCGATTGGTCTTAAGAGTGTCTAAAAAGTGCTTGAATTCGTCCGTGAAAAAGGTCTAGGAACCCTGCAACAAGATTTTATAGCTCGCCGGCTAGCTAAGATGGCCCTCCTTGTAAAAAGTTAATCATCAGCCCGAGGAGGGCATCGTCCCTCGGGCGGCTCTGTGGCAAAAGCCATCCCAGGACTTTGGACCTCGTTCGCACCCTCAAAGAAAAACACATCTCCGTTTCTCTTCGAGAGGAACGTGTACTCGTAAAATCAAAGGGTTGAGAAGTAGCCAGATATCTTCTTCTCATGACCACGGAGGTACCGGCGCCCCCTGTTGACGAGCGCTGTTGAAATGAGCCTAATTTGCCACCATTAGCCTCAAAGAGAATATTCAAACACGGGCTTTGGATACAAGCCTTGATTTCATCCATCCATCCATCCATGATCTGCACGGCTTGTCCTCAGTAGGGTCACGGGGGGTGCTGGAGCCCATCCCAGCTAGCTAGGTATGCTACGAGACGAAATCTCCGCTGAAACCCTGAATATCATTTCTCTTTAATGGCGAGCGTCTCAAAACCATCCGTCCATGATCTGCACCGCTTATCCTCAGTGGGGTCGCGGGGGTGCTGGAGCCCACACCAGCTATCTTCGGGCAGGGGACACCCTGAACCAGTTGCCAGCCATTCAGAGGGCACACAGGGACAGACAACTCACTCTCCATTCACAACTAGGGAGATTTTGGTTCCACCCGACATGCATGTTTTTTAGAATGTGGGAGGAAACCCAGGCAAGCACGGGGAGAACATGCAAACTCAACACAGGAGGTTCGATCTCATGACCTCAAAACTGTGTCTCACACGCGCTAACCACTGCCCCACCGTGCCGACCGCAAATATTTGTGGTTTCCGATATTTATTCCTGTTTTTTGCCGTGCCTCCATCGATGGAACATCAAGCATTCCCTTGGGGAACTGATCGATGGTGATTGCGGCTCGACGGAAGTCGGTTTCTAAGTCAGAGCCGCAACAATCCACGAATGTTTTTGGCTAGCACGTTCTAACCGGGTCGTACGCCACGCCTTGCTCACTGGCCGAGGATTAGAAAGCGATTGACCTCGGAATGTCCTCCTTCTGCAAACACGAGTTGTCAATATTGAATGAAGTCGTGTCAAACCTTCAGTTTTGCTCTTTGTATATGTAACCGCGGTCTACTTGTCCCACCAAAGACCCGCATTCACGCTGGACTGGATGATGAGGTTTTTTGATGACAGGTTCTGCAGATGAAATGAGTCACAGCATTAGCTTTTCTGCTGGCTTTGATCTCTTTAGAAGCTCTCTCTGTAGACTGCCCAACAAAGCCTATCAAAGAGCTTTCTTTCCCATTGACATAAAATACATTTTAGAATATCACAATACATTTTTACATCGTAGTGTTTTTTTTTTAACGTTTACAATGAATTCAACCTATTTCTCTTTAGTCTGAATTTTAAACATCATCTTTTTTAATATATATGAGAAAATAGAAATAAGAACAATAATGAGCATAAAACTGATTTACCTGCAGATGAAATGAGTCACAGCATTAGCTTTTCTGCTGGCTTTGATCTCTTTGATCTCTACAAGGGGAATTAACATTTTAGTCAAACAGAAACAAAACGAAAATAAATCCAAACAGCTTGACAACATCAATCACATGACTGTGCATGTTGAGAGATTTGTCCGCTGTGGTTATAATGTTTCAAATGAACTTCTTTTGTGCAAAACCAAAAGATGGGTCTTACCATTAGCAGCTCTCTCTGTAGACTGCCAACAAACCCCGCCTCCCGGTCACATGTCAAAAGCCATAACAGACCCTACCCCATACCAGCAGGTGGCACTGTCTGACTCATCATTACAGGACACTTACCAAAAACTATACACATATTTCAGCAGGAATTTCAATCAAACAAAATTATTATTATTACACTGTGTGGTTAGCACCTCCGCTGGCTATCAACATCGTGAGCAGCGCGCTAGAGACATACCAAATTGTTTTCTTTTCAGTTGACAAAAAATATATTTTAGAATATCAACCAATTCATTTTACATCCATTTTAACAAGATACTTTTAACAAGTGGGCAGCACGGCGGCGCAGTGGTTAGCGCATGTGCGGCACAGTTCATGTCATGGGAACCTCCTGCGTGGGTTCGAATCCAGCTCCGGACTTCCTGTGCGGAGTTTGTATGTTCTCCCACATTCCAAAAACATGCGTGTCTGGTTGATTGGCTTAACTGAAATCTCCTTAGGTGTGAATGAGCGAGCGAGTTGTCTGTCCCCGTGTGCCCTGCGATTGGCTGGCAACCGGTTCAGGGTGTCCTCTGCCCACTGCCCGGAGATGGCTGGGATGGGCTCCAGCCCCCCGCGACCCTAATGAGGATAAGTGGTACGGCTAATGAGATGAGATGAGATGAGGTGAGACTTTTATCAAGTGATCGTGTCGTGGTTTTTTAACGTTTACAATGAATTAAACATATTTTTGAATCTGAATTTTAATCAACATCATCCTTTTTATAGATTTGAGAAAATAGAAATAATAATGACAATAACGAGAATGAAATTAGCTATTTCATTAGCTACACCGCTTATCCTCAGTAGGGTCGCGGGGGTGCTGGAGCCCATCCCAGCAATCATCGGGCAGTGGGCAGGGGACACCCTGAACTGGTTGCCAGCCAATCGCAGGGCACACAGGGACAGACAACTCATTCGCTCATTCACACCTAGGGACAATTTGGACCGGCCAATTCACCTGAAATGCATGTTTTTGGAACGTGGGAGGAAACCGGAGTGCCCGGAGGAAACCCACGCAAGCACGGGGAGAGCATACAAACTCCGCACAGGAAGTCTGGAGCTGGATTTGAACCCACGCAGGACATGAACTGTGCCGCACATGCGCTAACCACTGCGCCGCTGTGCTGCCCGGGAACAATTGTATTGTATTTTTTTTGTATTGTACAGTGGAACCTGGGTTTTCGAACGCCTCTCAGTTCGAACAAATGGGAGTCCGAGCAAAAATTTGGAGAAATTCTTGCTTTGCGTTCGGTCAAAAAATTGGAGTTTGAACTCCGGTAATGCGTGAGTGAGTACGCTAGGGTGCCATGCTGAGCGGGTGTTTTAGCCCCTTATTATGCCTCCGAAGAAAGTCAGTGCAAGCAGCAAAGTTGCTACAGGTGAATAAAAGAAAAGTAGTGCGTACAACTATTGCATTTGAGAAAGAATTAATAGCCAAATATCAAGGAGGTGTGCGAGCACCTTCTGCTGACCACCACAAAGGTAAAAAATCCTATTCATAATTCTTTTCTTTATCCTTTTTTGATTTTGACACGTTCACGTCATCTTTTGTACAGAAGATGACGCTAATGCCAACGTACGATTAGCCTGGGTTAGCTTTATGATTACGTTAAACATTCAAGGTAAACGTTCAGGGTGTCGGAACGGATTAAAACGATTGACATTATTTTTAATGGGAAAAATGATTTCGGTGATGGAACAAATCGGTTTTCGAACGGGGTTCTGGAACGGATGATGGTCGAGAACCCAGGTTCCACTGTATTTATTCAGCCAGTATAAACTATAAACATGATATACAGTGGGACCTTTCTACTTCCCGGTTCCACGTTTGCGGGTTCAGAGCTTCATGGGTCTAAAAATAATAATAATTAAAAAAAAAAAATAATAATAATATATATATATATATATATATATATATATATATATATATATATATATATATATATAGGGGCAGCACGGCGGGGCAGTAGTTAGCGCATGTGCAGCACAGTTCAAGTCATGGGAACCTCCTGTCGTGGGTTCAAATCCAGCTCCGGACTTCCTGTGCGGAGTTTGTATGTTCTCCCCGTGCTTGCCTGGGTTTCCTCCGGGCACTCCGGTTTCCTCCCACGTTCCAAAAACATGCATTTCAGGTGAATTGGCCGGTCCAAATTGTCCCTAGGTGTGAATGAGCGAATGCATTGTCTGTCCCTGTGTGCCCTGCGATTGGCTGGCAACCGGTTCAGGGTGTCCCCTGACCACTGCCCGGAGATGGCTGGGATGGGCTCCAGCACCCCTGCGACCCTAATGAGGATAAGCGGTACGGCTAATGAGATGAGATGAGATATATATATATATATATATATATATATATATATATATATATATCTTTTTTTTTTAAGCATTTTTGAAGGGGCGTCTCTACTTCAAAAATAATAATTATAATTTTATTTTATTTTTTTTAAGTATTTTTGAAGGGGCGTCGCTACGTCACGGATTTTCATTTTTCGCGGGTGGTTTGGGTCCCCATTCACCGCGATAAACAAGGGATTACTGTATACGGGAAATCATTTGACTATCTAGGCTACCGAGCATTTTTTTTATTTTTATTTTTTTGATACACAAAAAAAAACAAAAAACAGCTCGGTAGCCTAGATGGACATTTACGAGGGCATCCCACATGTTTCCAGACCTTTTTGTATTGAGTGGAAAAGAGCAGCTCGCTGTTTTCTTCAACGAAACAGGAAAGGATAAGCCGGCCAGAATTTAAAGTCACAGTGTTTAGAAGGTAGCAAAACAAGTGGAGGCTCGTCCAGGTAGAAGTAGCTGTCGTTCCCTTACGGAAGAACGACTGAAGTTCCTGTTTTTCAAGTCCGATACGGTTCAGTGTCATTAAAACCGGACGGAGTTCTTGGGTTTTGCGGTGGCCCGCATAAAAGGAAGAAAAGCAAGTCGATGCGGCCACGCCTCGCTCACGGGCCGACGATGCGATAGCGATCGGCCTCCGTTGTCCAAAGACTCGCCGGCAACGTGAAAAACCGGTATTCGGTTCTGGTCCCCGCAGTTGAACTGTCCACCAGGGGGCACCGCTCTCTCTTCACCATCAAAATCGGACATCCCGTCGTCCCCAGACTCTACGACTACCCCGAAGGTCGGTCTCCCGGGATTTTATTTTGAAAGCGGCCCGATGCCGATCTTCCGGTTTCCTCCCCAGACAGGAACGTCGGCGCTCTGGTCACGGTGGTGACCAAAACCTTCCTGCGTTACGAAAAACTGAAGGAACTGATCGCCAGCGTCCGCCGATACTACCCCGACCTGACGGTGGTGGTCGCCGACGACAACCGGGACCCTCGGCCGATCACCGGAGCGCGCGTGGAGCACTACACCATGCCCTTCGGGAAGGTGGGCGTGGCCGTCTTCGGAAGTAGGCGGGGTTCGTGACGGCGCCCGGTTTCCGTCCTCAGGGTTGGTTCGCCGGCCGCAATCTGGCCGTGTCTCAGGTGAGCACCGAATACCTGCTCTGGGTGGACGACGATTTCGTCTTCCGGGACGATACCAGATTGGAGAAGATGCTGGAGGTGCTGGAGAAGACCGATCTGGATCTGGTGAGACGGATGCGGATAAAGACGGGAGACGCCGACGATAAATAATGGGCGAGGGTGGACCGTAAGATCCTAGTTCCGACATTGATTAGGGTTCTGGTTCAAATCGGGCTTGAAGGGACCATTGTTGGCTGTTAAGTCTATTGTTGAACAGACACCTAAAGTAAGTAGAAGGAACACCAGGGATGCATTTTGAGGGTGCAAGGAGAACAGGAGAGGACTGTACAAGCCTAATAATGACATAATACTGGTTCCTACAGATTCTGACCGTATGCTGGGTATTCTGGGCGAAAACTGATCTGGATTTGATGAGATGGATGCAGATAAAGACAGGAGACACCAGGAATGAATTTTGAGGGTCCAAGGAGAGCAGGACAGGACTGTAGAAGCCTAATACTGACATAATACCACTTCATAAACAACTTAAGGACCGATTGTGACCGTATGCTGGGGGTTCTAGGGAAAACTGGTCTGTATCTGATGAGATGGATGCGGATAAAGACAGGAGACACCAGGAATAACTTTTGAGGGTGCAAAGAGAACAGGAGAGGACTGTACAAGCCTAATACTGACATAAAACCGGTTTATATACGGCTTTAGGACCAATTATGACCGTATGCTGGGCGTTCTGGGCGGAAACTGATCTGGGTTTGATGAGATGGATGCGGATGAGACACCAGGAATTAATTTTGAGGGTGCAGGGAGAACAGGAGAGGACTGTACAAGCCTAAAACTGACATAATACTGGTTCATAAATGGCTTAAGGACCGATTGTGACCGTATACTGGGCGTTCTGAGGAAAACCGATCTGGATTTGATGAGATGGATGCAAATAACGACAGGAGACACTTGGAATACATTTCAAGCTTGTAAGGAGAACAGGAGAGGACTGTACAAGCCTAATACTGACATAATACCACCATGTATACGGCTTAAGGACCGATTGTGACCGTATATTAGTTAAAACAGGGTTAGGGCTAGTGTTAATAACTAAGGTTTGAGCTCCATATTAAGGTTCTAAACTGAACGTAGCGTTTTGAAATGGGTTTAGAACCAGGGTTGCAGGTTGAAAAGGGGTTTGGGCTGCAAGTCAGGGTTTTGAACTGATATTTGGTTTGATTTAGAAGGGTTTAAATCTTAGGTTTAGGCTTACGTACTTTTGATCAACGCTGGATTTTTTCTTTTAATATTACTGGAAAAAAGAAAATTAGCTAAGAAAGTCTTTGAAAAGTACCGTATTTTCCGCACTATAAGGCGCACCGGGTTATAGGGCGCACCCCCAAAAAATTGTTTTTGGTCCTATTTTTGACATACATAATACGCACCGGATGATAAGGCAATACAATGGGAACGTCGACAAAACAGTCAGATTGTTCAGTCCAACTGATTCCCCCCTTAACATTCCCAAAGCTTGCAAAGAAGCAAATACGTGTCGTAGACACGTGCGGATGCGGTGTCTGTACCATGTCACTCATATGCATCGTTTCAAATATCATTCGGAAGGTTAAAGTCTTGGGATTCAAGAAATGCCAACCATTCCTTAGTTTTTCTTTTCTTTTTCGCTCGCAACTTTACTGTGCATATGACAATAAACACTTGGAATTGAGTTGAATTTAAAAATAGACACTCCATTCCATCCATTATCTGCATCGCTTAGCACAGAAACATCGAGTTCAATCTGAAACAAGACACAAGGAAAATATATAGCCGGAGTAGCTCACCGAAGTCGTTGTGTTCAATAATAATGAGCAACCATGGTCCTCTTATATCCGTGAGTGTAGTCAATCCAGGAGAGTAAAATATTTACAAATACAGAATAGTAAAACAATGCTTTCTGTATGCCGTCAACCATGTGCTATACGCATTCATCTTTTTTGGCCAATCGCAGGCTTTGTTTTGCCGCTTCAGCCTATGCCAGCCTGTAAATGATGAAAAGGATCCGCCCCCTTTACCTCCGAATAACTTTAGCCAATAGTGATCGATTCAATTGACACATTGGTTAGCCAATGAAACGCCGGTAAATAAAAATCGAGACTTTGCTACTTAATATTGATCCGTATATAAGGCGCACTGTATTATAAGGCGCACGCTCACTCGTCCCTCGTCCGGCAGGTCATCCACCATTTATAGCCAGACTTAAATCCGGCAAGGAAGGCGGACCTTGCCCACGTGCCCCTCCTCTGCGGGCCCGCTCCATGAATTTCCATTCCCAACCTAGCTAGCATGTGAAATTGTCGTCACGGGTCTTCGCTATGGCAGGTAGGTGGCGCCGTCCGAGAGGTGACCGGTTGGACTTCGACGTTTCGCCACACCATCCGAGTCGAAGACGGCGGCGAGGACGGCGATTGCGTCCACGTCCGCCGCGGTTACCATCACCCGCTCCCGGGATTCGCCGATTGCGTGGTGGCCGACGCCGTCATCAACTTTTTTATGGCCAGGACGGAAAAAGTTCGAGAGGTGGGATTCAACCCCCGCCTGGCGCGTCGGGGGCATCTGGGTAAGTGGCGCTGCCGACCGCCGAAGGAAGTTGAAAAAAAACAGAAAAACGGGAGCAAAATTTTTACAGAATCGAGAAGCTAATCAGGTGCTAGCTTAAAGAGCTACCTTGTTTTCAATCATCTAACTACTCTCATACTCTGAGACAGGGCTGTAAGGTGAAATTGCCATATAGCGGAGAGGAAAGCTATGCTAACTATGCTAATTGTGCTAATATGCTAAAAGGAAATTAAAAATAGACAAAAACAATGAAAGTTACAGATTGTTTAGCAAGACAGAAACCAGATGCTAATCAGGTGCTAGCTTAAAGAGTTACCTTGTTTTCGACCATCCAATGACAGCAAAGCCCCAAGATCTAACATACTCTGAGATAGGGCTGTAAGGTGAAATTGCCATATAGCGGAGAGAGAAACCTATGCTAACTATGCTAACTATGCTAAAAGGAACTTAGATGGCAAAACAAAAGTTAGAGACAGAAACCGGATACTAATCAGGCGCTAGCTTAAAGAGCTACCTTGTTTTCAACCATCCAATGACAGCAAAGCACCAGGATTTGATACGTTCTGAGACAGGGCTGTAAAGTGAAATTGCCATATAGCGGAGAGGAAACCTATGCTAACTAAGCTAAAAGGAACTTATAAATAGACGGCAAAACAAAAGTTACAGCTTGTTTAGCAAGACAGAAACCCGACATTCATGTAAGGAAAAGGTTTTTGGTCGTGGTTTTTTTGTAAACTTTCGCTAACGAGGCTAACTTTTTGAATCGATTGACGGAGGAAATATTTTTTTCCGGCGGCAGAGTTTTTTATCGACGGCTTGGGCCGTCTCCACGTGGGCTCCTGTAGCGACGTGGTGATAGGCCACGCCTCCAAGATCAAACTGCCGTGGAGCGGCGGCCAATCGGAAGAGGCCTACGCCCACTTCCGCTACAGCCAAAACCAGGAGGAAAACGCCGCCCACGACCAGAACTATTATTTCGGAAACAGGATGAAATGCATCAGCAGGCAATAGCGGCCGGACTACAAAGATGGCCGGGCTAGAAAGATGGCGGGACTACAAAGATGGCCGGGCTACAGAGATGGCGGGACTACAAAGATGGCCGACCTTGTTTTCTCTTGTTTTAGCGATTTTTTTCAATTGAAATGAGGCATTTATGGTTTTAATTGATCCATTTTTCATCATTGAATTGAAAATTTAGTTTGAATTGCCTTTTTGCAAATGTTATGATATTTTATTATTATTATTATTATTATTTTTTTTTTATTAGATTTTTGAATTTTTTTTTTTTCAAAGCATTTAAAGAAGCCAATTGTTTTTTCTTTTTTTTACTTTCAAGAAAGTCTTAAGATTTATATTTTATTTACTGTTTAATATTTTAATTTTAAGTTACCGTATTTTCCGCACTATAACGCGCACCGTGTTATAAGGCGCACCTTCAATGAATGATATATTTTTAAACTTTTTCCATACATAAGGCGCACCGCATTATAAGGCGCTATAAGTGCATGCTGGTTTAAGATCAGGTCATTGTGCAATTTTGTAATTGTAATCCTGTGCAGTCCTTCGAGACTTTTTTGTGATTAAGGGCGTCATAAATAAATGTGACTTGACTTGGCTACAGTAGAGGATGTAGTTACGTTATGCAACCGGTAGATGGTGCCGCGCTAAAGGGAATGTCAACAAAACAGTCAGATAGGTCAGTCAAACTTTATTAATAGATAACAAACAAGCTTTCCACAACTCCATTCACTCCCAAAACGAATAAACAGCCGTTTTATTATTTTCTCTGAGGTAAAGCATTTTGGTGACACATCTTTAACATCTTTGAACAACAGCAAGGCATAACATTTTACTTTTCCTCCATTTAGTCAACACGCAAAAAAACGTCCAAAACTGTTATGGTAAATTAAACCTTAGTGCAATCGCAATATAGTGACACTCGTAATGTGCAAAAACAATAACAGTAAAGCAATAACATAATAACTGTAAAATGTAAAACGTTGTAGTGGGTTTTACATAATTCACCCATGGAACCATTGTTCAGTTAGCGAGTTCCTAGGGGGACTCTTAATTCTGCCGGCTCGAGCCACTCTCGTGTTCGATTCATTAATGTTGAATTCTCTCGCTGCTGCTCTATTCCCGTGTTCTACTGCGTGACTGATCGCCTTGAGTTTAAACTCTGCGTCTCTTAATAGGAGCCATTTCAGGGTCTTTATACAAACGCACAAAGAAAAGGGAATCGTTGTTTAATATTTCCCAGTATGCACAGCGGACTTCTTCTACGCGAAAAATGGAGTCGGTGGCTGCTTCTCTTAGTTGCGAGACCTTGCAATTCAATATTGATCCACATATAAGGCGCACCGGATTATAAGGCGCATAGTCAGCTTTTTTTTAAAAAAAATCAGATTTATGTGCGTCTTATAGTGCGGAAAATACGGTAATTATTTTTGAAACAAAGCCATTTTTTGAGTTTATTTTATGAATACTTTTTTCCTATTTGATGGCTTTCAAGAAAGTCCGGATTTAAATAAGATTCTTTTGAATGAAGATTTATATTTCATGTACTTATTTACATTTCAAATTCTTTTTATAACAGGTTTATTTTTTGGATTCAAGGCATTTAAATGAGGCTATTTTTTAATGAAGCTAATTTTTGGGTGTTTATTTTTTTACTTATCTAATTATTTTATTTATTTTTTCGCTGTTGTGAAAATTTTGAAGTTTGAATTTTTTTCTATGGAATATTTTGTCAAATCTTTATTGTGTATTTCTGTATGTATTTTCTTTTTTTTTTTTTTTACTTCGGAGTGACCCAGATTATAAATTGTTTTCTGAAGGAGGCCAAATATTGATTGATTTTATTCATATATTTGTTTTATTTTTAATAAAGCCGAATTGTTTTTTGTTTTTCTGTTTTTAAATGGCATTATTTGAAATGGGGCCAGTTGTACATTTATTTGTATATTACTTTGAAGGTACTCAGAGTTGACATTGTTTTTCTACTTTTATTTCAATATTTTTTTCCCAATTTCAAGGCTATTAAACAAAGCTCATTTTTTCAGAGTTTTTTCTTTCCAGACAATAATATAATAAGCTACTTTCCTTTTTTAATCGATTCTTTTGCGTTTCTGTCCGTTTTTCCTGGCCAATTTCAACTGTTTTCCAAATCTATGTTTAAAGAAAACTCATGCCAAAATAATGAGGCAGTGCGTGAAAAGTGATTTTTTTTCTGGTGGTATCAACCCTTTTACTTTTTGTTTCGTTGCCATGGAAACTATTTAAGAAATACCCTACTCTTATTGCCCACTAGGTGAAGAACGATACACTTAAAACAAAAAGATTAGCCTGAGACGTATGGAAGCCCACCATCCTTACAGACATCCGTCCATTATCCTCAGTAGGGTCCCGGGGTTGCCGGAGCCCATCCCAGCCGTCTTCGGGGAGTGGGCAGGGGACACCCTCAATCACAGAGAGCGACAACTCCCCTCCGTCTTTCCCACCTAGGGACAATTTGGATCGGCCAATTCATCTGACAGGAACATGGGGAGAACATGCAAACTATGCACAGGTAGGCTGGTAGAACCCATGATCTCAGAACTGTGCCGCAGACATGCTAACCACTCCGCTGCGTTGTTTTAAAGTACTGTATTAAAAAATAAGATTCATTTTAATAATCCGTCAAAATAAAACCGAAATAGAGGATCCCACACCTGACTATAATCACAAGGTCTATTTGAGTAAGGACTGTGCCATCAGCAGAAGCTGTCGGATCATTGTTTGCTGTTAAATTCTCGTTTGTTTTTATTGTTAGAATACAAAGGGTGTTGAATACTAAGTTTGTTTTTCTTTGTATCGGTTTTCAAGTCGATTCATTTTGTCCGATGGGTTTTGAAACCATCACAATTGAACAAAAATCATATTTTAGGTCTCTGCTTTGGGCACTATATTTCGTTTTTAGTTTTGTAGCATTGCCGTAGTTTTATTTCCTATCATTTTCGTAGTATTTCTGCACTTAATATTTGTTTTATTTATGTAGTATTTTTGCTGTATGTTAAAGCATTTCCGTAGATTTATTTGTAGTATTCCAGCTGTAATATTAATGTTATAGTATTTTTGTAGTATTAGAGGTAATATTTTTTTAACTTGTATTTTTAATGATCATATTACTGTAGTAGTATTTTTGTAATATTTTTACTGTATTTTAAAAAGCATTTCCGTAGATTTTTTTGTAGTATTTCAGCTGTAATATTTATGTTATAGTATTTTTGTAGTATTGGACATAATATTTTTTTAACTTGTATTTTTAATGATCATATTACTGTAGTAGTATTTTTGTAGTATTTTTGCTGTATTTTAAAGTATTTCCGTAGATTTTTTTTTGTAGTATTTCAGCTGTAATATTTATGTTATAGTATTTTTGTAGTACGTATTAGACATAATATTTTTTTAACTTGTATTTTTAATGATCATAATAATGTAATAGTATTTTGGTAGTATTTGTCCTAATGTTTATCAATTCATAGTTTTGAATATAGTATCGCTGTAGAGGTATTTTTGTAGTATTTATTTAGCAACATTTTTGAAGTATTGTCATTGGAGTATTTCTTTGGGGTTTTTTGTACTATTTCTGTTGTAGAATTTCTGTAGCAGTAATTTTTGTATTTTATTATGACTGTAGCAGTATTTTTGTAGTATTTCTATTGTAGATTTATTTCAGAATGAAAGCAAAATAACACATCCGGTTTTTACGCACTGAATTTGATATTTGGTATTGTATGCAGTTTTTCCGTGTAGTATTTCTGTAAAAATGTTTCGGTTGTAGACACACAAAGGGACCAAAACATTTTATATTAGTAGTACTTCATTTTTAGTGACACTACAACTAATAAAAAGAGAATGGCCGTTGAATAAATGCTCTTTATTGTTATTATGCATTAAAGAGGACTTCTCTTTAGAGCAGGAAGGCGATTTAGAGAGCTGCCGGCTAGCCGCGGCTAGCATCGGGTGTCCTCGATTTGAGCCGGATCCCCGCCACGATCTCATGTGTTGCAGCTCCAGGATATCCGTTTCACGGCTAGTGATTCTCATGTTATATTTATTTATTTTTAGTACATTAAAAACAATGATACTTGGAAAAGCAAAACATTAAAGTGTATTCCTAAGTAAAGAGTACAAACTCCTTCTGTACTTGACCCAACAGAAACAAGTTACAACTGCGAAAATTAATCTTGACTTCACATTATCTTCCGGCGCCGTCACGAATGGCAGCCACTCCAGCAGCTCCCGTGTTATTTTCGATTGTTCTCGATTGTTCTCAGCTCAGGGATGCTGCTGGAAATGTGAATTTCCCAAAGCGGATGAACAAAGTATCTATCTATCTATCTATATGAGAAATGCCCTTTCCGATGTTAAACCAGGTTTGGATTTATTGTGCCAAAACAAAACGCAAGAGCACGCAAGCCACTAAAATGGAGTATTTGGTTGTACCAGAATGTCCGGCCAAAGAAGAGGTTGGGGGTCCGGGAGCTTTTCGAAGCACTCACTGGGGGTCCGGGGACCACTGGACCTCACCTCCTGTTACTATTACCTGCATATTTTTTAAGCTAGTAGCTCTTAGCATAATTTGTTCATATTTAACTGTTAGCAAGTAACCATTAGAATCATTTGTAAGAAAGTAGCTGTTAGCATGAAGCTATAACAATTAAACATTGGCATATTTTTAAGCATGTAGCTCTTAGGATAATTTGTTAATATTTAACTGTTAGCAAGTAACCATTAGCATCATTTGTAAGAAAACAGCTGTTAGCAAGAAGCTATAACAATGAGACATTAGCATATTTTTTCAACATGTAGCTGTTAGCATAATTTGTTTATATTTAACTGTTAGCAAATATCCATTAGCATCATTTGTAAGGAAGTAGCTGTTAGCATGAAGCTAGAACAATTAGACATTAGCATATTTTTTTCAATATGTAGCTGTTAGCATAATTTGTTCATATTTAACTATTAGCAAGTAACCATTAGAATCATTTGTAAGAAAGTAGCTGTTAGCATGAAGCTATAACAATTAAACATTGGCATATTCTTTAAGTATGTAGCTGTTAGCATAATATGTTCATATTTGACTGTTAGCATCATTTGTAAAAAAGTAACTGTTAGCATGAAGCTATAGCAATGAGACATTAGCATATGCAGACCATTTACCAGATTGTAATCTTATGTTCCAAATGCAGTTTTGTTAGTGTGTCCGCTACCGAGTCGATATTTGTCCGAAGTATTTTTAATCGGAGGGTTCTCCTTGCCGCCAATTAGCACAAACACTCCTTGAGCTTAAAAGGGGAAACAGCGCCCCTAGGGACCTCTTTAAAATATGCGAGAATTACAAAAATCAACATCAAGCAAAATCCTAATGAGCTTTTTCTGCCTTTACTGGTTTGATGCGCTTTGTTTACTAGGTCAAGGGTGCAGGCGGTGCGAGGAAATACCCACGTTGGCCTCTAGGGGGCAATAGAGATGAAGGAAGCGAAAAAATGTACTCACAAACTGAGACGAAAGCTTTTATCGAGAAATCACTTTTTGCAGGAGTGTTCCAGGGGGGAGCAGAGTGCCCACCGAGGACGCGTTCCGCCCACCCGAAAGAAATTGGATGTCGTGGTGAGGGCAGTCTGAAAAAAATAGAAAAAAAGAAACAGAAAAAGGGAAAAAATGAGATAAAAGAATAAGTCAAAAGAAAATGAGAAAAAGAAAAAGAAAAAGCAAGAAGAAGGAAACGCAAAAAAAGGCTAGGAAAAAGAAACAAAAGGAAAAGAAAAATTGGATGTCGTGTTGAGGGCAGTCTGAAAAAAAGTGAAAATGAGACAAACAAATAAAGGACAAAAAAAGAAAAAGGAAATTTAAGAATAAGTCAAAGGAAAATGAAAAAAAGAAGAAGAAAAAAGCAAGAAGAAGGCAATGCAAGAAAAAAGGCTAGGAAAAAGAAACAAAAGAAAAAAGAAAATTGGATGTTGTGGTGAGGGCAGTCTGATAAAAAAGGAAAAAAAAAGAAAAATGAAATAAAAGAATAAGTCAAAGGAAAATGAGAAAAAGTAGAAGGAAATGCAAGAAAAAAGGATGGGAAAAAGAAACAAAAGAAAAAAAGAAAGGCAAAAAAGAAAATGGAGAAAAAAGAAAAAGCAGGAAATACAGAGTAAAACGCTAAGGGGGTAAACAAAACAAAGGGGAAAATATAAAAAGGGGAAAAAACAGGGTGGGGAGACGTCGAAGGGGCGCTTGACCAGTATATTACAAAAATGTCATATTCTGCACATAATAAATGAATAATTTTTATAAAATATATTCATGATCCTATTTATGTCACGGTTGCCATGGCGCCCAATCGGCCCCGCCCGTGTGGCACCAGCTGCAGCTTGTTGACAGATCGGCCCCCTGTCAGTATTTAAACTCTGTCCTGTCAGTCCCCTTTGGTCGGTCCGTCTGCAAATCCATTTTTTCACACGGCAAGCCCTTTTTCGCCTGTCCTGTTTTATGCTCCTGTTTGTCTTCTGCTATGATTTAATTTGATCTCGACCACGTCTGCTCTCCCGTCCTGAACTACGACCTGTTTTGATGTCGACCTCGTCTGGTCTCCCGCCCCAAATAACGATCCGTTTTTTGATCTCGACCAAGTCTACTCTCCTTTCCTGGCTTTTGACTCGTTTGCGATCCCGACCACGTTTTTTGTTCTTCTGTCCCGGCGACTGACCATTTTTTTTTCTCCGTTCCCGACACCGCCATCACTAGCCACGAAAGTTCCCTAATCCTTTCCCCTCTCCCCAATAAAACTGTGAGTAATGTTACGCGAGTGGGTTCTGTTTCCGTTCCGGTCCTGACAATTGAATTCTAATACTATGTAATTTTTTCACTCTACTGCGTTCCGTTAAGTAAAAATAAAGTGTACATTAAGAATTTCGGGGGTTAGTAATATTTGTACTCCCGCAAAGAACCCCCCCCCAATTGCTATGCCCCCCCTGAGACCGATGTCTGGCTACGGCCCTGATTCATGATTGATATAATTTCCGGTGGGACATTTTCAGACGGGATCAGGCAAGGAATGTGCGGAACGGGATAAAAACACAAGTATTCTTAGGAAAACTTCATTTTTGATGGAAAACAAGAAAAAAAATATGACATTCCATGCTAGGCTACTGCCGCTCACAGGGTTCGTACGAGTGCTTGAAATCCTTGAAAAGGTTGACATTTGAATGCTTTGAAAAGTGCTTGAACTTTAGGTGAAGTGCTTGTAAATGCTTGAACCTGTTTCCATGTTTCTTAGGTTAGGTGCTAGGCTAGGGTTAAAAGCAAGAGTTTGGGCTTTGAATAAAGGGTTTAAACTTCGAAAAAATTGGGAAATTGGGCTTCACGGTCCTATTAGGGTATTAAACTGAATTTTAGGGGTCTGAAATAGGGTTGCTGATAGCCCTAAGTGTAGGGTTAGGGTTAAAAACTGGGGTTTGACCTCCATAGTAGGGTTCTAAACTGAATGTAGGGTTCCAAAATAGGTTAAGACCGAGGGTTACGGTTTGAAACGGGTTAGGCTAGGGTTACATCTAGGGTAAGGTGTAGGGCTAAGGTCAGAAGCTAGGGTTTGGGGCTTCAAATATCTCATATTTTATGGTTCCAAAATAGGATTAGGGCTAGTGTTAGAAACAAAGGTTTAGGCTCTTCAATAGTGTATTAGGATTCTGAAATAGGTTTGGGGCTACGGTTACAGCTAGGGTAAGGTAGAGATTTAGGGTTAGGGCTCCATATTAGGGTCCTATCCATAACCAAATGAAATGATTCCGAAATGGGTTTAGAGCCAGGGTTACGGTTCGAAACAGAGTTAGGGCAGGTTATGGCTAGAGTTAGGTGTGGAGGCAGGGTTAGGACCTAGGGTTTGGGTTCCAATTAAAGGATTTTATACGATTGACTACAAAGTACATGTATTCAGTTTAATGCAATAACGATATTCACTGACTGGGCTTTAATTCAATGTTAGGGCAGGATCTGTGGGGTGCGAGACGAATTTCTGATAACAGAATTCCTGTGAGTGCTGACGCAAAAGGCCAGACGCAGAAGGACAGACGTCAGGGCGCCGCCGGTATGCGAAGATTGCGGAGCCCAGCCGACACGCCCTCATGCGGGAAGAGAACCATTAATAGAAAGCTAACGTTAACTGCAGATGACACACAGCCAATAAGGGAATAGTTGGGTGTTTTTGCTTTGTTTGTGAAATGTATAAATGATGCCGGGCAACTTGGATGGGAGCGGTCTCCAATTGGGTACACTTAGGTCAATTTAGTAAACGGTACATTTTGATAGTTAAATTGGGTTTTGAAACAAAATATTGGGGTTTGAAACAAAGGTTTTAGTTCCCGTTCTTTTGACCGTCACTGTTTTTTTTCAGGTACTGGAAAAATGTGAAATCTGGCTTTGAACGTCCATAAAAAATGTTTGAATTTGGCTATGAAAAAGGTGACCGAATCCTGTTCTCAGAAACCGGATTAAGGATGAAGAGTCCCGTTCCTTTTCATCACACCCAAACGGTGCCGGTGGTGTCGGCCGACTGCTTTTCCTGTAAAAACACCAAACGTCAAATTTTACAACGTACGGTAATAGCTGTATTTAATGTGTTGAGTATGTTGTAGTTAACTTTTAAGATCCCTGGTACTTGCTAGCAAAACTGTATGTTGTAGCTAGCATTTAAGATCCCTGGTACTTGCTAGTGAAACAGTATGTTGAAACTAGCTTTTAAGATGCCTGGTTCTTGCTAGCAAAACGGTATGTTGTAGCTAGCTTTTAAGATCCCTGGTACTTGCTAGCAAAATGATACGTTGACGCTAATGTTTAAGAGGACTATAATGCTGGCAAAATGTGTTGAAGCTACAGTAGCTTTTAAGATTCCTAGAATTAGCTAGCAAAACAATATGTCGAGCTAGCTTTATAAATTTGTATCATTTCTTAGCATAAAATCAAAGCTAGCTTTTTGTTTTATTCTTATTATTTTTGCAAAATGATATGTTGGAGCTAGCTTTTAAGATCCCTGGTACTTGTTAGCAAAACGGTGCATCAAAACTAGCTTTTAAGATCCCTAATATTTGCTAGCAAAATGATATGTCAAAGCTAAAGTAAGTTTTAAGAGTCCTAGAATTAGCTAGCAAAACAGTATGTCTGGCTAACTTTTTAAATTTGTATCATATGCTAGCATAAAATCAAAGCTAGCTTTTTGTACTTTGAACTGCTTGCGCACAGTCACAAAAAATGAGCATTGCTTGATTGGTTTTGTTGGAATTTTCATCATTTGCTACAACTGGCGTGGTAAGCTAGGCAAAACTCATTGCTAAGTGGAAGCTAGCTTTTGAAATTGCTAATGTTTGCTAGCAAAAGCACGTGGAAGCCAGCATTTGATATTCCTAGTATTTGCTGTCAAAACAAAATGTCCGGGCAAGCTTTTTAAATAGTAAAATGATATCTTGCTAGCATAGCGCTACGCGTGAGCTAGCTTTCGGTTACCTGGAGCTGGCGAACGTACGTGACGGCGTCGTGGACGGTGACGAAAACGTGGCGAGGGTCGACGTGCTTTGTCAGTCCGCTCCAAGTTAGCATCTTCAAAACGCCGTCTACGGAAACAGCAAAGGGACAATGAATGCGGCCCGCGGGCCGGACCAGGCCCGCCGAGTTTTTGAATCCAGCCCGCGAAACAATGGTAAAATAAACGAGCTGCAGTTCAAAATATCTACACAAGATGTCGCCATAGACAGGCGCCACTCTCAAAGCCACGATAGCTATTTTCTCTCTATGAAAGGATTTTATACATTTGACTATAAAGGATTTTAGACGATTGACTCATAGTGCAATGAAGATTTTCACTGAGTGGGCTTGAGTTCAATGTCAGGGCAGGCAGTTCAAAATCCACAATATTTTGTCTAAGGAATTTTGATAACAGGACTCGTGGAGGCCATGTTGTTTTGGGAAGCCAGACATCAAGGCGCTCGTGGATGAGATTGTGAAGCCCAGGGGGCTTCCTTGGCACGCCCATGGGAGGAGCCGAGACGCCATCTTTCAGGGAGACGTGACCCAATAGGAAAAAGCTAAAGGACTTCAGAAGAAGGCTTCCCACAGACGCCAACGTCACTTCTTTGGCCATCTCCTGAATACACTTAGTTCTTCCGTTAGGAAAATTAAATCTGCCCCCATGTGGAAATGTCGGCTTCCTGTTCATTTTTCTCTCAAGAAAAGGGCGCGTATAAATTGTTGGATGAATGTAGGTTGTGTTTGGTTAATGGAGTCAGATACCTCATTTGAACAATTTGGTAAATGCTTTTGAGAGCAGACCTTATTGCCTCGCCCCAAAATAGGTAAAACAAGATACAGGTAGATCTTGGCGGGAGAGGGAGAGCTGTTTATTTATCTTCATTTAAAACAAGAGTTCTCATTCGTCTTAGAGACAATCGGCTTTTTATATCCTCCCACAAAATCTCATATAACTTATCACGTCCCCCTTGCAATGACGCACGTGTTTATCTCAAAATGCACACTACCGGACACTGTTCTTCCCAAGAATGTTTTCGTCCTCTTTCAATTTTCCAAAGTAACACAATTTCCAACAAACTCGTTAGTGTCGGCCTGACATCCAAATTCCCGGCTTGACCGCATGTTCCACCCCAAGAAGAATGTTATTACTTGGCAGCCCAAGGCGATTAATGATATTCACTGACATTTACACTCGGGAAAACAAGCCTGGAATTTCCTGTTTTAAAATTATGTTTTCTTCTTATGTCAAGCCCGACTTCAATAAACCACAACAACGGTACATTTTGATGATGAATTCCCGACACTATCGATCTTTAATGTACAATTCCGGTCCCAGTGAAAAGGTCTTTTCTAGCTTATATGCAATGAGATTAGACACGGCACTCCAGGGTCAAACACACAATAAACACTTTAAAGAGCAAAAGAAGATCAAAGACTGTCACTTACCACTACAGTTTGACAAATACACATCCAGTCCGAATTTCTGGCATTCCATGCACATCTGTTCAAACATATATAAACATTATGTATATATAATTTTTTTTTTTAACTTGGATATATTTTTGGCCTGTTTTGCAAAGCAACCTGGGTAAAGAGTTTGGCTCCGGCCACGTCCACAAAGGCCACGCTGCCGCAGTCCATCACGACCGACTTCACGTCGCACGCCGAACTTTCCGCAGGCTCTGCTGTCATGGCAACCGTCCAAAAACATCACGTCATCCAATCGGAAGGCTCCGATCACAATTGTGCACAATTGTTCACGTGCAAAAGAAGAACTTCGATGGACCTCACACAGGGCACTATTAAGTTAATAATACAACAACGGTCGTGATTACTGATTCTGGGCACCTGCGACTGCCCCGGTCACTGATTGGCTCCCCGACTCTTTTTAAACCTACATTTTCCAAGAGGAAGCTGTCAGACCGTCTGCTAACCTATGCTCTCAGCTAGGCAAGCTTTTGTAATATCCGGCATTATCCTGCCCTGTTTCCTGCCTGATTCCTGTTGCCGACCTCGTTTCTGGACCCGTTTCTGTTTTTGCTCCTCCGCCCTGGCCATCGACCTGTTTTGCCCTGTTTCCTGCCTGATACCTGTTGCCGACCTGTTTTTGCCCTGTTTCCTGCCTGACACCTATTGCCGACCTGTTTCTGGACCCGTTTCTGCTTTTGTTTTCCAGTCCCGGCCATCAGCCTGTTTTTGCCCTGTTTCCTGCCTGATGCCTGTTGCTGACTTCGTTTCTGGACCCGTTTCTGGTTTTGCTCCTCCACCACGGCCATCGACCTGTTTTTCTCGCTGGCAACGACGACCCTCGCTGGACACGGAAGTGACACTTCCGCTTTCCTGCTATCTGCTACCCGTGTCCGCGGATCATCAGATGGTGGAAGCAAGCACTGCTCTCTTTCTCAATAAAACTGAATAAAACGAACGCTTTTGGGTCCTGTCTCCGTTCCTGGCGTGAGAAAAGGTTTGCTATTTTATCCTTTTGTAGCTTTATATATGATATTTCCTGGGGTTTTGGGCTGCAAATAACTCAGCATGAATCTCTTTGAGTAAAAATGTCAAGTTTCTTGTTTTTCTTCTTTTATCTTTATTGTCACGGTTGCCATGGCGCCCAATTGGTCCTCGTTGTGTGGCGCCAGGTTGTCACGGTTGCCACGGAAAAAAGATTTGCACATATGTAATGTAAGTTCGTCAATTCGCATTGATGAATGAATATGGATTTCAAATTCTATAAATTCGCGCCACCGGTTTTTCTTTCGTTTTATCAATTTTTCGTTTCTAATTAAGAATCAAAGGTATCGAAATATATCTTTATGACATTTATGTATGTGCATACTCACAATTTCCTCATAAATTCTGCTTAACTTTGAACGAAATTTTCAATTGGGAAAATCCAGCAAAAAAAGGGACCTGCCCACTTAAAACATTGTTAAAATACTGGCTAGCATCATTAGCGGTAGCGGCTTAACTAGATAACCGAAAGTTAACATTGATTTTGGGACATTCTTATTCAAATTTGATGTACATGTGCTCATGTCCAACAGTAGATGCCATGGACGCCAGAGACGCAAAATTTTGTCAGAACAAGAACAGGATCAGGACCCAAACGCGTGACGTTACTCACACAAGCCTTTTTTTTTACATGAAATGGGGAGTCATGCACGTTAGGCAGCCGGCCTGACGTGAAAAGAAGGGAAACCAGAGACCGACAAAATCGATAACGAATTAAGATAACGAAAATAAACAGGAGAAACTAGACGGGAGTGAAAACTGGAGAAAATAATAAACAGGGCAAAAATAGACAATACCGGACAGTGAACTATAAAAAACCTAAATACTGGAAAAGCACCTTAAAACAAATCATTTAACACCTATAGAGCTAATGCAGCAATATTAAAACTGGTATTGCGATACAAAAATGTCGGCTTTAGATCAGGGAATTGTTTGCAATAATCTGTAGTCTGTGCAGCCCTTCAAGACTCTTTGTGATTAATAGACATGACTTGACAGGAAAATCCAACAGGAAAACCGGACCGAGTCAGAACCCACATCTTGCGGGGCAGAGGTTTGTTGACGGACTGACAAACGGAGCGTGAGAACACTGAACTTAAAAAGACAGAAATCCAATCTCTCAGTGAGCCGCAGCTGGCGCCACATGGGCGGGGCCAATCGGGCACCACGGCAACCATGACAACTGACGTGGACATTTGACATGTGTCCACAGCAAGACGTCATGGACAGAATTTTGGCATGGATGGACAGTTTCATTTTGCAGTGGTGATGACTCACCGGTTGTCCAAAAGTCGTTTTCTGCAGAAAAAGACGCATTGGCGATGCCTCCGTCCTGAACAACAACAAAGATTCCACATTAGGGTCTATCGGGGGGGTGAACAAACTGCGGCCCGTGGGCCACATGCGGCCTGTCACGCTTATTCAGCCATCTTGAGAAACCAAATTGGTCCATCTATACAGTAGTAAACAAAGTACTACCAATAAAAAAATGCTTTTGGGCTTTGTGTATGAACAACAAAAATACTATGACAGAAATGTCAGAGGGGTTGGAAAAGCAGATTTTTTCCAACAGGATAATGTCAAAAATATGGTAAATTAGAGATACCATATCCTGGGGGTCTACTGTAATTTGTTTCCGAATATTACCAAAAAATGCTGTAAAGAGGGGTAGAAAAAATATTGTACCCACAGGATAGTGTGAAAATATTGTAAAGTAGCAATGCCATATCCTGGGGTCTACTGTGATATGTTATACTTGTATATTGACAAAAATGCTGTAAAGAGGGGTAGAAAAAATATTGTAACCTACAGAAAAATGTGAAAATATTGTAAACTAGCAATGCCATATCCTGGGGTCTACTGTGATATATTGTACTTGTATATTGACAAAATGCTGTAAAGAGGGGTAGAAAAAAACTTTGTATCCTACAACGTAAAAATAATAATAATAATGCCATATCCTGGGGGTCTACTGTTATTTGTTTATGAATAGTACCAAAAAATGCTGTAAAGAGGGGCATAAAAAACATTGTATCCTACAGGATAACGTGAAAATATAGCGATGCCATATCCTGGGGGTCTACTGTTATTTGTTGCTGAATAGTACCAAAAAATGCTGTGAAGAGGGGCATGAAGGACATTTTATCGAGAGGATAATGTCCAAAAATATTGTCAACTGCGGATGCCATATCCTGGGGTCTACTGAAATCTGTTGATGTTGTTGTCTGGTGACAAAAATGCTGTAAAGAGGGGCATAAAAAATATTGTATCCTACGTGAAATATCGGAAACTAGAGATGCCATATCTTGGGGTTCTACTGTTATTTGTTTCTGAATAGTACCAAAAATTGCTGTATAGAGGGGCATGAAGGACATTTCATCGACAGGATAATGTCCAAAAATATTGTCAACTGCGGATGCTATATCCTGGGGTCTACTGAAATATGTTGATGTTTGTTGTACGGTGACAAACATGCTGTAAAGAGGGGCATAAAAAACATTGTATCCTACATGAAAAAAATCATCAACTGCGGATGACATATCCTGGGGTCTACTTAAATCCGTTGATGTTGTTGTATATTGACAAAAATGTTGTAAAGAGGGGCATAAAAAAACAATGTATCCTACGTAATATATCATAAACTAGAGATGCCATGTCCTGGGGGACTACTGTAATATGTTGTTATTGTACGGTGACAAAAATGCTGTAAAGAGGGGTAGAAAAAAACATTGTATCCTACAACGTGAAAATATAGCGTTGCCATATCCTGGGGCTCTACTGTTATTTGTTTCTAAATAGTACCAAAAAAATGCTATAAAGAGGGACATGAAAAATATTGTATCCGACAGGATAAGGTGAAAATATCGTAAACTAGTGATGCCATATCCTAGGGTCTACTGTTATTTGTTTCAGAATAGTTCCAAATGCTGTAAAGAGGGGCATGAAGAACATTTTATCCGACAGGATATTGTCAAAATATTGTAAACTAGCAATGCCATGTCCTGAGGGTCTACTGTTATTCGTTTATGAATAGTACCAAAAAATGCTGTAAAGAGGGGCGTAAAAATCATTGTATCCTACAGGATAACGTGAAAATATAGCAATGCCATATCCTGAGGGTCTACTGTTATTCGTTTATGAATAGTACCAAAAAATGCTGTAAAGAGGGGCCTCCTAGGGAAACGATTCACACACACGTAGAGGCTTTCAAGACGACGCGATCGTGTGGACAGAAAAATGTACTACATGCTTGTGTGAAATTCGCCCTAAAAATATATATATATTTGAGGAGTGTATTAGGAATGTATCATGAATCGTCATGTGTATATGCATGAGGTAAAATAAAGAGCTGCTCAAGAATAATATTTCTGCTTTTTTGGAAGCACACTTTTGGCTATAACCGATGGTTTCTTTCAACATCGGCGCCTACAACACTCGCGGTTCACGAACCATCGTTTAAAATACCAGACACGCGTTTCAGGGACTCGAACCGAGGACCACGTCCTTGGCGGAGACGATACCTGCGTGTTGCCGCGGCGACGTCTTTCTAGCTTCTCCGTCACTTCCTGTGGTGGCTTCCGGATCTTCTCCGGGGTCAGGCCCAGCAAACGGCTCATCTCCTCCCTGAAGAAACTTCGGTTGCCGTAGTAAATGGGACCGTTGTAGGTCAGGATCTTCATCCCCGGTACCTCTGAGCACTGAGAAAGAAAGTATTTTGTGAGTCCCCGAAAAGAAAAAGATCCACCTTGCGCTCGTTTTAGGAGGTTTGTTTCTGTCATAAAATCAGTATTCATAACTATGGTTATGGTGGCTTGCGAACCTATTTGGCCCCCTTGAATTTTGTGACCTTTTGCTCCATTTCAGACCTCAAACATCAAGATAGAAAACTGAAATTTCTTGTGAAGCATCAACAATAAGTGGGACACAATCATGAAGCGGAACACACTTTATTAGATATATCAATTTTTTAACAAATAAAAAACAAAAAAAGTAGGTGTGCAAGCAGTGTTCCCTCTAAGCTGCGCGCATGCGCATTTGCGCACTGCTCGCATATTCTCAGAGCGCAAGAAAATCTAGCCAGCGCACAAAAATGAGGGCTCAAAATTACTAATTAAGAATCGACTTAAGTCAAAGTGACAGTGCATGAAGGTCAAAATACACAGGTTCCCATGACATTGTGTCCTAAATGCGGTATTTTGAAGTCGAGTCGAAGGAGAACGTAGTTGATTAAAGTTAGTAGAGTTTGTCGGGGAACCGGCTTCTTCGGCTCGGCTCACTAAAAGGAATCGTTTCTTTCGGGTTGATTTTGCTTCTTTAATCCCAACATGACCAAATATGATGTAAAATGATGCACAAAATGACTTAAAGGAAGGGGGAATAGAACAAAAAGGAAAAAAATACCAAACTGAAAAAGTAGTGAAAAGCTGGGAAAAAAAAGACGCAAAAGGAAGAGAAAAAAAGAAGGAAAAATTAAGAAAAAAAACAGGAAAAAAGAAAAAAAAGAAACGTAGGAAAAAAAGTAAATGGAGAAGAAAAAGAAAAAAGTAACAGCTCGGAAAAAATAATCACAATGAGACTTTTTTTAAAGGAATTTTTTAAAAAGTAGAAAAAAAACACGGAAAAAAGAAGGAAAAGTTTGTGTTGCATTCAAATCATTTCCAATTGTATCAAATGAATCTTGTTGCCAACATTGTACTTCCACTAAAAATGTGACTAAGTACAGTTCTGTATCTTGCAACCGACTAAATAAGCCCCCAAAAATGTAAATATTATTCAACAAAATATATCAGAAAAAAAAAAAAAATGGATATCTTGTGAAAGAATTGTAAGAACAAAAGACGTTTGTAGGCCGTACAACCAATAATACATGAGTCAATTCAATCAAAAGTGAAAAATAATTTTGCATTGCCGGAAACTCAGCAAAATGTAACTTGATGTCAAGTTTTAGACATGTTTGATCATGACTTAGTTGCCACACTTGGGATTATGGTTGCTCACTGTTGTTTCAAGCGTTGCTCACCGACTTTGTGTGAACGCTCAGACCCGTAAGGAAAATTACAGGGAACACTGTGTGCAAGTCTTTTGCGGACTCTATCAGGTTTTCTTCCAGAATAATCCTGTATTTGGCTCCATCCATCTTCCTATCGATTTTAACCGTCCTCCCTGTCCCTGCTGAAGAAAAGCAAGAACAAACCATGATGCGGCCACCACCATGTTTGACGGTGGGGATGGTGCGTTGAGGGTGATGAGCTGTGCTGCTTTTACGCCAAACATAAAGTCTTGCATTGTTGCCAAAAAGTTCGATTTTGGTCTCATCTGACCAGAGCACCTTCTTCCACGTGTTTGGTGGGTCTCCCAGGTGGCTTGTGGCAAACTCTTTATGGATACCTTTAAGAAATGGCTTCCATCTTTCCACTCTTCCATAAAGGCCAGAGTTGTGCAGTATACGACCGATTGTTGTCTCGTGGACAGATTCTCCCACCTCAGCTGTAAACCTCTGTAGTTCATCCAGTGATCATGGGCCTCTTGCCCACATCTCGGATCAGTTTTCTCCTTCTATGAGCTGAAAAATGAGGGGGACGGTAGATTTGCAGGGGTCCGATACTCCTTCCAGGTGTGTATGTACCGTATTTTCCGCACTATAAGGCGCACCTAAAAGCCTTTATTTTTTTCAAAAGCTGACTATGCGCCTTATAATACAGTGCGCCTTATTTATGGAACAAAATTAAAGTCTCGCAACTAACTTGCAGCCGCCGACTCGATTTTCCCCCGAACGCCAAGTAGTCCGCGATGTATGCTAGGATTTATTTACCGGCGTTTCATTGGCTAACCAATGTGTCAATCATCATTTGAATGGATCACTATTGGCTAAAGTTATTCGGAGGTCAAGGGGCGGATCCTTTTTATCATTTACAGGCTGGCATTGGCTTGAACGGCAAAACAAAGCCTGCAATTGGCCGAAAAAGATGAATGCGTATAGCACGTTGCTGACGGCATACAGAAAGCATTTTTTTACTATTTTGTATTTGTAAATATTTTATTTTCCTGGATTTACTAAACTCACGGATATAAGAGGACCACGGCTGCACATTATTATGAACACAACGACTTTGGTGAGCTACTCCGGCTATATATATTATCCCTGTATCTTGTTTTAGACTGAACTCGATGTTTCTGTGATAAGCGGTGCAGATCATGGATGGAATGGAGTGTCTATTTTTAAATTCAACTCAATTCAGTGTTTATTTTCATATATACAGTAAAGTTGCGAGCGAAAAAGAAAATAGAAACTAAGGAATGGTTGGCATTTCTTGAATCCCAAGACTTTAACCTTCCAGAATGATGGAACGATGCATTTGAGTGACATCGTACGGACACCGCATCCGCACGTGTTCTCGACACGTATTTGCTTCTTTGCAAGCTTTGGGAATGTTAAGGGGGTAATCAGTTGGACTGAACTATCCGACTGTTTTGTCGACGTTCCCATTGTAGCGCCTTATAATTTGGTGCGCCTTATGTATGTCAAAAATAGGACCAAAAACTATTATTTCGGGGTGCGCCCTATAACCCGGTGCGCCTTATAGTGCGGAAAATACGGTATTTCAAGTTTTGATGGTTTCTGCAATAAGATTTTATTGATGAATGGTATGGTCGCTGTCCATATCACTTGATTTTGATTGTAGTTTATTGTAAATGAAGAATAGTTGAATGTCTACAGGCCTTTCCACATGTTGCTCACATTCATTTTTTAGTTTGTTGATGCCGTTTGGGGGCGGCAGTGGCTCAGGAGGTAGAGCGCTCGTCTTGGGATCAAGGGATCCCAGTTCGAATCCCGGCTCGTCCGTGTTACATGTCCAAGTGTCCTTGGGTAAGACACTGAACCCCTAATACCCCCAATAAGCAGGTTAGCGCCTTACATGGCTGCAAGGCCCCTATTGGGAAATGTGGAGCACATTGTAAAGCGCTTTGGGAAGTCATTGACTTGAAAAGCGCTATAGAAATGCAGATCATGAACAAAAATAGTGGAAGATAAAATGTGTCAGTTGTACGATTTCAATGTCTATCCATGTCGTATATTCGGACTGGTGTAAAATGACAGCTCTGTTGGATATAAAATAATTGCTGTGCGAGTCATAAATCTTGGTGTGGCACACTGATTTACAACGATATTTGAAAGTGGCACGCCACACCGAAAAGGTTGCTGACCCCCTGTACTAGTAAATGAGTCAATGTATGACAACTCATATACATCAAACACACCAAGAGAAATCCCTCTATAAACTAGTCAATCTCCGACGGCTACTAAACGAGTCAACAAATAAAAAGTACATGAAATATTTGTTGGCACCTTGCTGTGATTGTGGACAGGTCTGTAAATTTCAGTGTTGCTGGCCCGGCCCATCACCGAGCAGCCCGCCCTGAGGAAGGAAAACAAACGCCTTTTTTATTAGTAAAGCACACAGAAAAAGAGATAGAGATAGATAGATAGAGAGATAGATAGAGATATATAGAGATAGAGATAGAGACAGAGAGAGATAGAAATAGACAGAGTAAGAGAAATAGAGAGAGAGAGAGAGAGAGAGAGATGGATAGAGAAAGAGCAGTATCCTTATATTGAAAAATAAAATAATAATAAAATAAAAGATATAGAATACAAAAATAGCCAATATAACGTTTTGCTATATATTATTTAAATAGTGCTACACTGTAATAAAAATAGGGTCATATGCAAATGTGGGGGTGGGGTTTCATGTAGGCTTTGAATCCCCAGGGAGGAGTTAAAGAGCCTCATGGCATGAGGAAGAAATGATCTCAGACTGTCCGTGGAACAAGACCGTGACAGCAAATGGGCAATTTTTTGAAACGGAGGTGAAAAGATTGCACGTATTTACGTGAAGTATTTGAAAGCGGGATGAATACCCAGGAATGAGGACTGAAAAATGAGAATTCCTTAGAAATAGTTAAAAATAGGTGGAACAAATTGGAAAGTGTGGGGAAAGTAATAACGAAGTAGTGAAATACAATAACACGTGGTTAAATACTGAAAACTAAAAAAGGTAAATTCCTGAAAAGTATTTTAAAGTTGCAAAAAAATAGTGAAGTACTGACATAAAGTGTGAAAAACAGAGTAAAATATGGAAAAGGCATTCATGTTAAACATACAAAAGTAGTGGTAAAATAGAGAAGGGTATGCAAAAAGAACTGGAAAGTGTAGAAAAAGTCCTGAGAATAGTAGTGAGATGTAGTAAAACTGGAAAAATACCGAAAAGTATGAAAAGAATAAAAACGTGGTGAGAAGCATGGAAAAATCCTGTAAAGTATTAAGTATAGTGAAAATGTTTGGAAAAAGTGTCAAAAAAATACTGAAATACTGTATAGCGAAACTTATGGGAAAAAGTCAAGGAAAGTACTGAAGTTATATACTATTTTACACGCTGTTTTATTATACTTATACTCAAAATACTTGTCCTAAGTTTGACCTCAGCCTTGAGTGGAACTTTTTGGAAGGATGTCGTAAACCGCCTTGGTTTTGAAATGTTTTCTTTGGTTTCAGTCTGTGAAGATAAACAATGACTTATCACCTCGCCTGGGGGGTTAGAATGTGTGTGTCGGGCCCCACTCTGTCCGGAGGGTGATGACCTATCACCCTTCACCCAAGCTTCAAAGGACGATTGGGAAATTTGCATCAACACGGTGCGGACCAATCAGCCAGAGGCTTGTTCACGGGGTGTGAACATTTCATCGCCATGGGTGATAAGAGGAGGAGACCCCGTAAGCTCGTCGTCTCCTGCACACGATTGTAAAATTGGCACAGGCAGAGACCTGATTTGTTCAACTCTTTGATTCGGCTAAATAAATTCATATGTGGACTATACTCGACTCAATAACCTCTTGGACTTTTGGGCATGCTCCAACTGTAAGGGTTTGGACAAGACATGTGAAGTGTCTTCAGAAACAGATTTCAGTTTAAGAAATGTTTAAACCTGACAGTACTGACAGGGAAACTGGTGTTAAAAATAGTCAAAAGTATGTGAAAGGGCAATTAAGTTGAAAAACAGAGAAAACTGTAGAATAAAGTACTGAGAAGTCATCAAAAAATAAGGTGTGGGGAAAAATTAATTAAAAGTGATGAAAGATAGTGAAAAGTATGGAAGAGGGTTTGAAAAAATATGGAAAAGAAGTGAAAATAGGGAAAAGTATCGATTGGAAAGTAAGGAAATATAGTGAAAATGTTAAGACCGGAACGGAGACAGGACCCACTTGCGTTACGTTTCTCTTAGTTTTATTGGGAGAAAGGAAAGGGTCGCACACACGATCCGGTGATTGCTGGGCGCAGGAAGCAGGTTGCTCTGAACGCGGAAGTGTCACTTCTGTGGCGAGCAATGGCGGTGTCGGGAACGGAATAACGGGCCAGTCGCCAGGACAGAAGAGCAAATACGCGGTCAGGGGTCGTAAACGAGTCGGAAGCCAAGAAAGGAGAGTGGACGTGGTCGGGGACAAAAGAGGTCGAAAGCCGGGACGGGAGAGTAGACGTGGTCAGGATCAAAAACGGGTCGAAGCTGGGGGCAGACGGGAGCAAAAAGAGGTGGGAGTCAGGGTCGAGAAAGGCTTGCCTAGTGTTCACTGAGGTTTGCGGACGGACTGACAAAAGTCTAGTCTAGCTCTTTAGTCGAGTCGCATTTCCTAGTCTAGTTCTTTAGTCGAGTCGCATTTCCCAGTCTAGCTCTTTATTCCAGTCGGGAAGCAGGCCGCTCTGAACGCGGAAGTGGATCTTCCGTGGCGAGCGAATGCAGTGTCAGGGACGGAAAAAAATGGTCGGTAGCTGGGATTGGAGAGCAAGGCGTGGTCGTAAGCCAGCGTGGTCGTAAGCCAGAACTTGAGAGTAGACGTAGTCGGGAAAAAAAAAGGTCGTAAGCCGGGACGGGAGAGTAGACGTGGTCAGGATCAAAAACGGGTCGAAGCTTGGGGACAGATGGGAGCAAAAAACAGGTCGGAGTCAGGGTCGAAAAAGGCTTGCCTAGTGTGCACTGAGGTTCGCAGACTGACTGACAACAGGTGACAGAAAGCAGTGGGTTTAAATAGGGACAGGGAGCCAAAAAAGGTCGTGAGCTGGGACGGGAGTGTAGACGTGGTCAGGATCAAAAAACGGGTCGAAGCTGGGGGACAGATGGGAGCAAAAAAAGGGTCGGAGTCAGGGTTGAATAAAGGCTTGCCTAGTGTTCACTGAGGGTCGCGGACGGACTGACAACAGGTGACAGAAAGGAGTGGGTTTAAATAGGGACAGGGAGCTAATCAAAGTCCAATCGTGACAAAAAGTGTTTAAAAAGGTAACGGGAAGTCATAAAAAGTAGTGAAATGTACGAAAAAAATTCCGAGAAGTAGCGAGAGATAGTAAAATGTGTAGAAAATGACTGAAAAGGATGAAAATGGATGAAAAGTTGTCAAAAACCGTACAAATCGTCTACAATAAAGAAAAGCAATTTCACAGATGTGAAGTTCTTAGCCTCGAAGTGTCAATGGAGACCCTACCAAAGGTTGTGGAGAAGGAAAGCAACTTGGAAGAAAATCTTTGAGATTTGAGAAGATCTCCTCTGATGCTAGCAAAGAGCATTTCAAACCTTTGCGTGCGACAAATGACGGTCATCATGGAGAAGACCACACCGATGGCTAAGCCCAAATCCACGTTGAGGACCACCACCGACAGCCAAGTCACCACCCAAATCAGCTACAAAACAAAAAACATCTCCTGGAGTGCCGTGTCCAATCTCAGCGCCGAGAACGGGATACCTACAAAGTCCATCTTGCTGATCCTCCAGAGTTCCGGTAAGTCCTGGAACTGCAGGAACATTTGCCGCAGACTGGTCACGTTGATGCACGCCAGGGCGGCCTGGAGACCCAAAAACCGGACGGCTTTCAAGAAGGACCGCTTCTCACCTGTCGGTACCCAAACGCACCTTGGGGAGGAAGTGGAAGAGGGGTCCGACCAGCAGGAGAACCACCAGAACCACCAGGCTGGTGAAGAACCCGGAGAACTGGGGAAAGCAGAACACAAAGATGGTTCGGATCGGACGGGGTTCCCTATAGACTGGGTACGTGGCGAAGAGTCATCAACGCGGCCCAGAAAATCAGGGGCTGCTCCCTGCCCAATCTGGAGGACATTTTTAGCTTATCTCATTATAGATGGTGTATACTATGTTGTCATCGATGAGAATAAAGGCGTTTTTGGAACAAATATGGCCGCCCACCTGCGTGCATCCACCGGCACTTTCCAGGATGTTGGTCGTGGCGAGCGTCGCCGAACTCGGGAAACAGGTGAAAAAGGAAGAGGCGGCGTTGGCCACGCCGTGAGCGAGCAGCTCCTGGAAAGGAAACCGTGGAAAAGAAAAAAAAATGATTTGAAAAATAAAGATTTGGAAGAAGAGTGAAACACGATTTTAAAAACATGAATTTCAGATTATAAATCAAGTCCAAATTGTTAGTCAAGTCGTTTTTTGCCCCGCTCTTTAGTCAAGTCACATTTCCTAGTCTAGGTCCTTAGTCAAGTCGCTTTTTTCTAGTCTAGCTCTACAGTAAAATCGCATTTCCTAGTCTAGCTCTTTAGTCAAGTCGCATTCCCTAATCCAGCTCTTTAGTCAGGTTGCATTTTCTAGTCTAGCTCTTGAGTCAAGTTGTATTTCCCAGTCTAACTCTTGAGTCAAGTCGCATTTCCCAGTCTAGCTTTTGAGTCAAGTTGTATTTCCCAGTCCAGCTTTTGAGTCAAGTCGCATTTACCAGTCAAGCTCTTTAGTCAAGTCGCATTTCCTAGTCTAGCTCTTTAGTCAAGTCGCATTTTACTTTTTAGCTCTTTAGTCAAGTTGCATTTCCTAGTCTCGCTCTTTAGCCAAGTTGCATTTTTTTGTGCAGCTCTTTAGTCAAGTTGCATTGCCAAGTCGAGCTCTTGAGTCAAGTCGCATTTCCCAGTCAAGCTCTTTAGTCAAGTTGTTTGTTTCTAGTCTAGCTCTTTAGTCAAAGTCCCATTTTCTAGTCTAACTCTTTAGTCAAGTCGTTTTTTTTCCTAGGCTAGCTCTTTAGTCAAATCACTATTTTCTAGTCTAGCGCTTTAGTCAAGTCGGATTTCTTAATCTAGCTCTTTAGTCAAGTCGCACTTTCTAGTCTAGCTCCTTAGTCAAGTCACATTTCCTAGTCTAGCTGCTTAGTCAAGACACATTTCCTAGTCTAGCTCTTTAGTCATGTCGTTTTTTTTCCTAGGCTAGGTCTTAAGTCAAGTCGTTTTTTTCCTAGGCTAGCTCTTTAGTCAAGTCGCAATTTTCTAGTCTAGGTATTTAGTCAAGTTGCTATTTTCTAGTCTAGCTCTTTAGTCCTTTAGTCAATTTGATTACACAAAAGAAAGGAGATTCCACAGGATGCTAGTCTGTCATTTTGACAACCTTCCCCCTTATCATCATTGTCACTATCAGCCAATCATGTTCCTGTTCTTGGATTTCCACACCCTATAGGTCGGATCTGCTTTTGTAACCTAAGAAATGTCATAAAGGTCTCAGGGTAGGGGCTTTTAGATCAGGTTGGAATTTCTTATTGGAAGTTTGGGCTCTCCCTGTTCTCCTTGCAAGTTCAAAATCCATCGATGTCTTCTCTCCTTATTTCAAGCGTCTACTAAACTATGAAGGGAACAATCGTTGAAATACAAATTCATTATAATATCAAGCTCTTTCAAACGATGAGAGTTTATAGAGTTTACAATCGGCGTCCGGTTTTAGAAAGAGGGAGGCGGTTGTAACTCAGAAACCCGTCAACTATTTCCTTCCGAAGGCGCGACGAAGAAAGGACGTACCTGGTTGGGTTGTACGGAATATCCGTGCTTGTCGGCGTAAATCATGGCCAGCGAGACGGAAACGGCGTAGCCCACCAAGGTGATGGCGAGCGTGTCGCCGGCGATCTCGGCAAAGGTGTGGACGGCCGGCAGGTGAGGACGAGGAAACCTGGAGGAATGGACCGCAAATATCTCCCCTGGACTAGGACATTAAAAACCACGTTACAATTCGAAATGTCCTGTTCTTTCCGTCTCAAAACTCAAACTGTTACCTGCGAGTTTCATGACGTGAACGTCAAAATGATTGACTCTCTGTGCATAATCAAACGCCTCAATCTTTACATCTGATTCGTTCTCAGCTTCAAATAATATACTATTTTATACACTGTTTTATCTTACGTAAAGTCAAATACACTTGTTCTAAAATCTGACTTCAGTGTTTGAGGGCAAACTCTGAGAGAAAGGTGTCGTAAACCGCCTTTGTTTTGGAATGTGTGTTTGGTTTCAGTCTGTGCAGATAACAATGAATTATCATCTCGCCGAGGGTGTTGGGAGTATGTGCCTGTCCCCATCCTGTATGGAGGGTGATAACCTATCACCCCTCCTCCTAAGATCGAAGCGGCGCCGCCATCAAGCGGCTGCCTTTCCAGCAGCTCCCCTGTTATCTCTCACTTTTTGTGATTTATTGTTTTATTGTCTGCTCCTATCTTCGGTGTTTTTCTTCCCGTTTGACAACGACACTTTGGATGACTTTCTATCCTATGGACATGGGTTTTAGCCCACAAAAATGCGTTTATTCGAGGAATCAACTCCTTGCCCTGAAGAATTCTCGTGCCGGCGTGATGAGGGGGCCTATGGTGGAAGAAGAGCCGGAGCTAGCGAAGCAGCTAGTGGCGTTATAAGTCTTCGGTACCATCCGTAATCATGGTAAATGTGAACTCACTACCAAATAAGACCAACGAGTGCATGTGGAAAACATCGAAGCGCACAGGGAGCGCAGTTGCTGTGTTTTGCGGAAACGTGGCTCACGTTTAGCACCCTGGACGCTAACGTGTAGCCACCCGGAGCTGCCTGGAGCTATCCGGCTTCAGCACCGCTATTCAGAGACACGAAAGCCTACGGGAATCGGAGAGGAGACGGACTCGCTAACACGAGGTGGTGTATCCCTGGACACAAAGAAAAAGATTTCCATCTGCCGCAAGGATGTCGAACTTTTGGGCTTGCGTGTGACGTCATCCACTCCGCTACAAGCACCCCTAGGGCATCATGTAAATCTGTTAATAAACAACAGGGTAGACTGCTGGAAGTGTGAATTTCCCTACAGGGATGAATAAAGTATCTATCTATCTATCTATCTTCAAATCATGATTGGGAAATTTGCATCGACGACGGCGGACCAATCAGCCGGCTTGGTCATGGGGCGTGAACATTTCATCGCTGTGTGTCATAAAAGCGGGCGACCCTGGAGCCCCCGTTGCTCTTTTTCCCCACATGATTGTAATTGTCAAGGAAGAAAGATCCGATTTGTTCAACTCTTTGATTCGGCTAAATAAATTGATATGTGGACTACACTCGTCGTTCGGCTAATTAAATTGATCTGACTTTAGAACATGCTCCAACTGTAAGAAACGTGAAGTGTCTTCGGAGTCAGATTTCAATTTAGTAAATGTTAAAACCTTACAATAACCACAAGTTTCGGATCTGTTTTTTTTTTTAACCTACGAGATTGAGCTCTACGTGAGTAGCACTTTTGCAGTGGGGACAAAACGTGGAGATTGTTCCCTTTTCAAAGAGAACAAAAGCCTCCAGTTTCTCCAAGAACATTTAATGGACTTTGGTGACGTCTTTGAGGCCAATTGTACAGAAACGCCAAGGGGTTCGACATCATTGATGTCAACTTTGTGATATTATCTTAATTCTGTTCCCCAAAACAAGAGTACTCCATCGGATCCTCTTTTCATGAACATTAACAACAAAAAAATACAATTAAACATCCTCCCATTATGCAGAAAACTTCCAAAGGTGGGTAAGTGGGCTAAAAGGTTGTTAGCGGCATTGTTAAGCCCCCTCTTTAGCAATGAGCCGTGTCAGCCATATTTGTAGGGAGTCGAGAGTGACTTTACTAACCGATTTATGAACATTGGCTTGAATGAGTGGAGAGGTGTTGTAAAAGGATAGTAGGGTGTTTGGACGTCTCCTAAAGGTTGGGCAGGGCACCTGTAAGATGCGGCGGGGGTAAACCAGCGAAAGCTGTCAGGCCCTGCTGTCGAACAAAAGGGTGTGTCGGGTCACCCTGACGAAAGCATGACTGATGTGCCGAGGTGCCTAACTTGTTTTGGTGTTTGAGCATTTAGGTTGGCCATGGTCCAAAAATGTTTGTGTGTGTTTTTGCTACTTTTCCCCTTTTTTTCTTTTCTTTGTTTTTGTATATGTTGGTCTTGCTGTCGGTCACCCCTATTGAGGGATATGACCAAGGTAGGTAGATAGGTAGGTAGATGTCTAGATAGATGTCTAGATGGAAAGATTGTCTGTCTGTCCAGACATCTGACAGAGAGACAGACAGACAGACAGATGTCTAGATATCTAGATAGATAGATGTTGAGAGAGAGAGAGACAGACAGACAGATGTCTAGATAGATAGATGTCGAGAGAGAGAAAGAGAGAGATCTCTCTCTAGGTAGAGGTAGGTAGATGTCTAGATAGATGTCTAGATGGAAAGATTGTCCGTCTGTCTAGACATCTGACAGAGAGACAGACAGACAGATGTCTAGATAGATAGATAGATGTCGAGAGAGAGAGAGAGAGAGAGAGAGAGAGAGAGAGAGAGAGAGAGAGAGAGAGAGAGAGATCTCTCTCTAGGTAGAGGTAGGTAGATAGGTAGGTAGATGTCTAGATGGAAAGATTGTCTGTCTGTCTAGACATCTGACAGAGACAGACAGATGTCTAGATAGATACATAGATAGATGTCGAGAGAGAGAGAGCGAGAGAGCGAGAGAGCGAGAGAGAGAGAGAGAGAGAGAGCTTTACTCTAACTAGCCAAACTCACCTGATCTCCAAAATACTTTGTTTTGTTGATTTTGTTTTTGGGGGTGATTCTTTTTTGCAGCAATATTAGTTTTTTTTTTTTTTTTTTTAACTTTAAATCACATGTTTAATGTTTTTAGGATTTCATTCCAGCACTAATAATTTTAAAACATAGTCGGCAAGCTCAGGGATGGATACAATTGTTATTATAGCTTGTTTTCTTAAGTAGTGGCTTTGACTGTTTCCACCCTCAAATTTGACCAAAAAGGCTTATTTTTTTCCGAACGTTTTGTTTATAAACACAAACATTTATACTATATGAAGTTAATATTATTGTTATAATATTATTTTCACTCCCTAACAGGGTTGATATGTTTTTAAGCTAATCTCACTTTTGCTCTAGAACTGATCAGCTTTTAGCTAGCTAATTTTCTACAGACTCACAAAACTTGAATTATGTTTTTTTTAATTTAATTCTACTCAATTCTTTTCGATAATTTGCCTTTACAGGGTAGAATTTTAAGGGGGCTTGATACAATTATAACACATATGATTTTAAAGTAAAAGTGGAAGCTCACCTTGTTTATTTCGATTGAATTCACGCCAAAATGAAATGACGTCACTTCCTGTAAACGGCTTTTGTGGAATTGTAGTCTTTCGGGGAGGCAATGGAGCCTATTCTAACGGGGTGGATCATGACGACGGGGACATTAGAATTTGAACAAAATAGCTGATAAAAATATACATTTGTAAAATTAAAGTTGATGTAGTTTATCAAAGTATTAAAGAAAATAAAACGATTTTATTGTTTTATTTCCTGCATTTCTGGAGGAAGTGGAAATGCGGCTCACAAAAAGTCAGCGAAAAAGGTTCATAAATAGTGATTTTCATCAACATTTGGCAGCTTTTAGAGAAAAATCAGGGTAAAAGTGTCACAGTTGCCATGGCACCCAATTGGCCCCGCCCATGTGGCATCGGCTGCAGCTCATTGACAGATTGGCTTTCTGTCTATTTAAGCTTAGTGCTTTCATTTTTCCTTTGTCGGTCCGTCAACGAACCTCTGCCCCGCAAAATGTGGGTTTTGACTCACTCCTGTTTGCACTTTCCGGACAAATTTTCAACATGTTACCTAGTGTTTACTATGTTTTTGTAGTGTAATGCTAAATGCAATTCACCCTGGTCATCCTGAAAGGGGGATTACCACTTGTGATGTCCCTTCTCAAGGTTTCTCTTTTTCCTCACACTGAGGTTTTTGAGATGTTCCTTGCCCGCATGTTGGTTTAAGATCAGGTCATTGTGTCATTGTAATCCTGTGCAGTCCTTTGAGACATTTTTGTGATTAAGGGCGTCATAAATAAATAGGAGTTGACTTTTCCTGTTGGTATCTTCCGTCCGGTATTGTTCATGTTTATTTTGTCCTGTTTATTATTTTCTCCAGTTTCGTTCCCGTCTTGTTTGTCCTGTTTAATATCAGTTTCCAGTTTTGTTCCTGTCTATTTTTGTCCTGTTTATTATTCTCTCCAGTTTTTGTTCCCGTTTAGTCAGTCCTGTTTAATATCAGTTTCCAGTGTTGTTCCCGTCTATTTTTAACCTGTTTATTATTCTCTCCAGTTTTCGTTCCCGTTTAGTTAGTCCTGTTTAATGTCAGTTTCCAGTTTCGTTCCCGTCTATTTTTGTCCTGTTTATTATTCTCTCCAATTTTCGTTCCCGTCTTGTTTGTCCTGTTTAATATCCGTTTCCAGTTTCGTTCCCGTCTATTTTTGTCCTGTTTATTATTTTCTCCAGTTTCGTTCCCGTTTAGTTTGTCCTGTTCAATATCAGTTTCCAGTTTCGTTCCCATCTATTTTTGTCCTGTTTATTATTTTCTCCAGTTTCGTTCCCGTTTGGTTTATCCTGTTCTATATCAGCTTCCAGTTTCGCTCCCGTCTATTTTTGTCCTGTTTATTATTCTCTCCAGTTTTCATTCCCGTCTTGTTTGTCCTGTTTAATATCAGTTTCCAGTTTCGTTCCCGTCTATTTTTGTCTTGTTTATTTTTCTCTCCAGTTTCGTTCCCGTTTAGTTAGTCCTGTTTAATATCAGTTTCCAGTTTCGTTCCCGTCTATTTATGTCCTGTTTATGAATCTCTCCAGTTTTCGTTCCCGTTTAGTTAGTCCTGTTTAATATCAGTTCCCAGTTTCGTTCCCGTCTATTGTTGTCCTGTTTATTATTCTCTCCAGTTTTCGTTCACGTCTTGTTTGTCCTGTTTATTTTCGATATCCTGTTTCATTATCTGTCCTGTCTGTCCCGTCCTATCCGGTATCGACCCCATCCGTCCAATATCCACTCGGGCAATTGGTATCGATCTCGTCAGCCTCTGGCTTCCTATCATTTCATGCCAGACGGCTGCCTAGCATGCATGACTCCCCATTTCCTGTAAAATTAAAGACTTGTGTGAGTAACTGTGGGGTCTAAATTGACCTCTTACATGTGGGAGAGCTATTTACAAGTGGCTAACGCTAGAAAAATACACCAGGTATTCGACTTTTTACAACTGGCAGTTGGAGAGGAGGAACTTATGTCCGTCTCCTGGCCGCGCTCCTACCTCTGGGGGCCTTTCCCCCACCAAACTGTTTTTATAAGTAGAACAAAGAAAGAAGGAAAGAAATGCCCCTTTGGGCGGTACCAATTTTTGACACAGAGAAACATGATACCATCTGGTTAGATATACACACTTTTGAGGGAATACGTTTAAGCCAACTTTACAGTAACGTCACGTGTTTGGGTCCTGATCCTGTTCTGGTTTTTAACAACTTTACCGGGAATCTCCTACAAAACTCCATTTGTGCGCGTGTATTCTTTCTCTGTGTATTTTGTCGTTTACGTTCTCGTTTTATGATTTTGATCTCTTACTCCGTCTCGTCTTTTTTCGCTCGTCCGTTCCCGAATTTCGCACAGAATTACCCGGCCGGGACGCGTCCGACGATCTGGACGCCGTAAACCGAGTCCAGGGAGAAGGCGTAGGCCGCCGCCGTGGCAGTGATCACCTGCGGACAGACATCGTGAATTTCTGGGCCGGGCGAAGCGGTCGGGCTCCCGGGAGAGCGCCCCCTACCGACCGTGAGGATCTCCACGGGAACGGGCGTGGGCAGACGTCGGCGGTAGCGGGCGTTGATCTCTTTGACGGGAACCAGGACGCACAGACAGGTCAGGGACACCAGCAGCTCCGCCGTGTTGCTCCGGGGCAGGTTCTTAAGCACCGACCATACCGTCTCCACGTCCGCGCACCGCAAAAAATTTCAATTTAGATAAAAGTTCTTTCCCTCCGCTATCACCACCTCTTCCTACGAGCGCCTCTAATCAACAGAATTTCAAAATAAAATAAAAAAGTGTGCTGTAAAAAATGGTGTGTACTTTCATTTAAAGTTACAGTAACTTTCATTTTAGGTGCGCAGTAAATGCTCTCAGTCCCTCACGACATCTTCCTACGAGCACCTCTCAACGGGAGAATTTCAAAATAAAATGAAAAAGTGGGCTGTAAAAAAATGTGAGTACTTTCATTTAAAGTTACAGTAACTTTAATTTTAGGTGTGCAGTAAATGCTCTCAGTCTCTCACGACATCTTCCTACGAGCGCCTCTCAACGGGAGAATTTCAAAATTAAATAAAAAGGTCCGCTGTAAAAAATGTGTGTACTTTCATTTAAAGTTACAGTAACTTTAATCTTAGGTGCGCAGTAAGTACTGTCAGTCTCTCACGACCTCTTCCTATGAGCACCTCTAAACGGGAGAATTTTAAAAAAAATGAAAAAGTGGGCTGTAAAAAAATGTTTGTACTTTCATTTAAAGTTACAGTAACTTTAATTTTAGGTGTGCAGTAAATGCTCTCAGTCTCTCACGACAACTTCCTACGAGCACCTCTAAACAAGAGAATTTCAAACTAAAATGAAAAAGTGGGCTGTAAATAAATGGTGTGTACTTTCATTTAAAGTTACAGTAACTTTACTTTTAGGTGCGCAGTAAGTGCTCTCAGTCTCTCACGACCTCTTCCTATGCGCACCTCTAAACGGGAGAATTTCAAAATAAAATGAAAAACTGGGCTGTAAAAAAATGTGTGTACTTTTATTTAAAGTTTCAGTAACTTTAATTATTGGTGCGCAGTAAATGCTCACAGTCTCTCGATCTCTCACTCCGCCAATGGTTTCATTTGTTAATGATTACAAATCCTCCTCATGAAGCCACCATATACCTCCCAAACACGATGCGGGCACCTATTTACTCACAGCGAGACGGACTATGTAGTATCAGATCAAAGATCATTTGTTTAAGTTGGTTTACCCAGTAAAGGACACATGCCATTCTTTCCGCATCTTTCTTACTAATACCGCAAATATACTCATGCAGATATACTACAGAAATACTACAAATATCATAGTACAAAAATAGTCCAAAAATACTACAATAATATTAGATAATTACTACAAAAATCATACTATAAAAATAGTACAAAATATGTCACAGCCCGACTCTAGAAATATTCCAAGAAGACTGCAGAAATACTCCTAAAATTCACAACAGAAATCCTAGTATATTAATACTCCAATAATATTCCAAAAATACTACAAAAATCCTACTACAAAAACACTACAAAGCCACTGCTGCAGAAATAGTATTAGAATCCTACGGAAATACTACAAAAATCCTTCTAAGGAAATACTACAAAAACCATACTATAAATATAGTACAACAATACTACGAAGCCCGACTGCAGAAATACTACAAGAATACTACAGAAATACTCCTAAAATTCACAACAGAAATCCTAGTATAGAAATACTCTGATAATATTACAGAAATACAACAAAAATCATACTAAAAAAACACTACAAAGCCACTGCTGCAAAAACATTACAAGAATCCTACAGAAATACTACAAAAATCCTACTAAGGAGATACTACAAAAAACATACACGAATAATACAAAAATACTACAACAGAAATACTACAAAAATCCTACTATGGAGATACCAGAAAACCATACGCGATTACTACAAAAATACTACTACAGAAATATTACAAGAATCCTATCCTACATAAATCATACCATAAAAATAGTACACACATACTACAAAAATCCTACTAAGGAGGTACTAAAAAACCATACACAAAACCTACAAAAATACTACTACAGAAATATTACAAAAATCCTACTAAGGAAATACTACAAAAATCCTCCTAAGGAGATACTACAAAAAACATGCACAAATACTATAAAAATACTACTACAGTAATACTACAAAAATCCTACTAAGGAGATACTACAAAAACCATAGAGGAATACTACAAAAATACTACTGCAGAAATACTACAAAAATCCTACTAAGGAAATACTTCAAAAACTATTCGGAAATACTACATAAATCTTTCTAACGAGATACTACAAAAAACATTCAGAAATACTACAAATATCCTTAAGGAAATACTACAAAAAACATTCAGAAATAGTACAAAAATACTACTAAGGATATACTCCAAAAACCATACATAAATACTATAAAAATACTACTACAGAAATACTACAAAAATCCTACTAAGGAGATACTTCAGAAACTATTCGGAAATACTACAAAAATCCTTCCAACGAGATACTACAAATAACATTCAGAAATACTACAAATATCCTTAAGGAAATACTACAAAAAAACATTCAGAAATACTACAAAAATCCTACTAAAGAGATACTTCAAAAAACATACACAAATACTATAAAAATACTACTACAGTAATACTACAAAAATCCTACTAAGGAGATGCGACAAAAACCATAGAGGAATACTACAAAAAATACTACTACAGAAATACTACAAAAATCCTACTAAGGAGATACTTCAAAAACTATTCAGAAATACTACAAAAATCAATTTAAGGAGATACTACAAAAACCATTCAGAAATAGTACAAAAATCCTACTAAGGAGATACTACAAAAACCATACATGAATACTACAAAAATCCTACTACAGAAATACTACAAGAATACTACACAGTAAATCCTGCCAAAAGTGTATTCCATAAATAATTCTGCAGACATACTACAAAATACTGTAATACGACCAAAGTACTACAGAAACGCAAATACAACAAATGTATCTTATCCTATTACTGTATTTTGGCATACGTTGAAATAGTATTTGAATTACTCGGGGACGGACGGAACGAATCGATCCCTTCTCAGTTGTTTCTAATGAAGAAAACGGCTTCAAGATACGAACGAAGCTCGTAGGAAGAGGTGGGCGCGTATCGGTCGAGTAAGCCCCGCCCACCTTGAAGAAGGAAAAGGTCCCGGTGTGGCGGGCCAGGCGAAGTCCCAGCATGCTTTGCAGCTGCGAGCCGGTCACGTGGAAGGCGGCGGCGCTGGTGAAGGCTTTGACGATGGGCTCCGACAGATACGTGGACAGGAAGCCCAGTTGGAGGACGAACATGCACAGCTGCGGGGACAAAACCCGCCTCTTGGACACTATCTTTCATGTCCTGTTCTGTGTTTTGAGTAAAGGCTTCGAAGCTCGGTTCCAACAAATACCTGGACGGGAAGCCCAGTTGGAGGACGAACATGCACAGCTGCGGGGACAAAACCCACGTCTTGGATACTAACTTTCATGTCCTGTTCTGTGTTTTGAGTAAAGGCTTTGAAGATCGGTTCGAACAAATACCTGGATGGTAAGCCTGGTTGAAGGGCAAACGTGCAAAGCTGCAAGGACGAAACGGCTGTCTTATAGACAGTACTTTCTTTCATGTTATGTTCTGTGTTTGATTAAAGGCTTTGAACCCTGGTTTGAACAAATACCTGGACAGGAAGCCCAGTTGAAGGGATAACGTGCAAAGCTACTTGGACGAAACGGCTGTCTTAAAGACAGGTCTTTCTTTCATGTTGTGTAAGATGGTACTTTCTTTCATGGTATGTTCTGTGTTTGAGTAAAGGCTTTGAAGCCAGGTTCGAACGAATACCTGGACGGGAAGCCCGGTTAAAGGGCAAACCTGCAAAGGTGCGAGGAGGAAACGGCTGTCTTTTAGACAGTACTCCTTTCATGTTGTGTTCAGCGTTTTTGAGGTTTAATTTCTGCTACAGTGACTACAGTCATGGCACTTCCATGGGCTTGTCTTCCTTTCATGCTGTGTTTAGTTAGAGCGCGTGGGTCTCCCAACATGGCTCGTACTGTCCTACTTTCATGTTTTGTTAAGATGGAGTGAGCGTGACAACAAAGACAGTGTCCTTTCTTTTCATGTTTTTTTTCAGTTAGTTTTTCCTATTTTATGTTTCAGGTAACTAGGAGTGCCCAGACACATTTTCACTTTCATGTTTTGTTCATTTGGATCTCGTTAAGTTTATGTTCTTGTCAGTTAGTCAGTGTTGTAATATGTGACATGTTGTCTTCTCTCATATTCTATTTGGTTACTTCGTTTTTCAATACGATGTAGTTTTATCTATTCCGGTGTCTTCCACTTTCATGTTTTGTTCAGTCAGAACCTTTTTGTCATGATTACTGATGTGACTACCTCGGAATATGATTGGCTCCCGATCAGTACTTGTACCCAGTCCTGTCTGTCCCCTTTTGTCAGTCCCTCTGCGAACCTCTGTGAACACTAGGCAAGCCTTTCTTGACCCTGACTCCCACCTGTTTTTCTGCTCCCGTCTGTTCCCCGGCTTCGACCCGTTTTTGATCCTGACCACGTCTACTCTCCCGTCCTGGCTTTCGATCTCATTTTGTCCCCGACCGCGTCTTCTCTCCTATTTACGCTTACGACTCGCTTCTGACCCCGACCATGTTTTTGCTCTCCTGTCCGGGCTACTGACCCGTTTTTTCCGTCCCTGACAACGCCATTGCTCGCCACAGAAGATCTACTTCCGCATTCGGACCACAATCTGAGTATCCGAGTGACCTGCTTCCCGCGTTCAGGATCGTGGGCGCAGCCCTTTCTCTTTCTTCCAATAAAACTTGTGAGAAGCGCAACGCAAGTGGGTCCTGTCTCCGTTCTGGTCCTGACACTCTTGATATTTCAGCGCATCCTGTGTCTTATTCTTTTGTGTTTTGTTCTTTTAGATCAAGTTTATGTTTCAGCATGATGTACAAGGGTGTATCTTGGAAACCTGTTTTAGTTCTCTTTAATGTCTTGTTTTTTTTTATCCTGGTAAACTTCCTTGTTTTGTTTCTGTACGTTATCCAATCCTGAATCGTTTTCTGTGAATTAGTCTCTTTTTTTTCTTTTTTTTTCCGACTCACCATGATGATCCCGGAGAGAAGCGCCACGGCGGACGCAACGCCGATTTTCCGGAGCTCAAAGTCGGCGTCTTGGAGAGAACTGGAATTGGCCTCGGACGGGCCGGGAACCAGTTGCTCCACCACCGAACCCGTCATCAGACTCACCACCGCGAACGTACCTGAGGGTGGGGTTCGAAATCG
>NC_142350.1:70798012-70808012 GCF_059441175.1 Urocampus carinirostris | reverse complement strand
CCTTTTTCTAGAATGGGTTTTCCGACAGTCAACTTTTGTCCTGTTCGGTCCCTGATGGACTAGTGGCTAGGATCCAGCACTCTCACTGCTGTGGCCCGGGTTCGATTCCCGGTCAGGGATATTATAATAGACGGAAAGACAGAAAATTCTTATTGGAGAAAGCATTGAAAGAGGTTCCTTTTCTAGATTGGGTTTGACGACAGTCAACTTTTTTCTAGTAAAGTCCTTGGTGGTCTAGTGGCTAGGATCCAGCACTTTCACTGCTGTGGCCCGGGTTCGATTCCAGGGAAACTGTTACACGCAGATAGAAAATTCCTTTTGAGGAATTGGAAAGAAAATTGAAAGAGGTTCCTTTTTCTAGAATGGGTTTGACGACAGTCAACTTTTTTCTAGTAAAGTCCTTGGTGGTCTAGTGGCTAGGATCCAGCACTTTCACTGCTGTGGCCCGGGTTCGATTCCAGGGAAACTGTTACACGCAGATAGAAAATTCCTTTTGAGGAATTGGAAAGAAAATTGAAAGAGGTTCCTTTTTCTAGAATGGGTTTGACGACAGTCAACTTTTTTCTAGTAAAGTCCTTGGTGGTCTAGTGGCTAGGATCCAGCACTCTCACTGCTGTGGCCCGGGTTCGATTCCAGGTCAGGGAAACTGTTACACGCAGATAGAAAATTCCTTTTGAGGAATTGGAAAGAAAATTGAAAGAGGTTCCTTTTTCTAGAATGGGTTTGAGGACAGTCAACTTTTTTCTAGTAAAGTCCTTGGTGGTCTAGTGGCTAGGATCCAGCACTTTCACTGCTGTGGCCTGGGTTCGATTCCCAGTCAGGGAAACTATGACAGACAGACAGACAGACAGACAGACAGACAGACAGACAGACAGACAGACAGACAGACAGACAGACAGACAGACAGACAGACAGACAGACAGACAGACAGACAGACAGACAGACAGACAGACAGACAGACAGACAGACAGACAGACAGACAGACAGACAGACAGACAGACAGACAGACAGACAGACAGACAGACAGACAGACAGACAGACAGACAGACAGACAGACAGACAGACAGACAGACAGACAGACAGACAGACAGACAGACAGACAGACAGACAGACAGACAGACAGACAGACAGACAGACAGACAGACAGACAGACAGACAGACAGACAGACAGACAGACAGACAGACAGACAGACAGACAGACAGACAGACAGACAGACAGACAGACAGACAGACAGACAGACAGACAGACAGACAGACAGACAGACAGACAGACAGACAGACAGACAGACAGACAGACAGACAGACAGACAGACAGACAGACAGACAGACAGACAGACAGACAGACAGACAGACAGACAGACAGACAGACAGACAGACAGACAGACAGACAGACAGACAGACAGACAGACAGACAGACAGACAGACAGACAGACAGACAGACAGACAGACAGACAGACAGACAGACAGACAGACAGACAGACAGACAGACAGACAGACAGACAGACAGACAGACAGACAGACAGACAGACAGACAGACAGACAGACAGACAGACAGACAGACAGACAGACAGACAGACAGACAGACAGACAGACAGACAGACAGACAGACAGACAGACAGACAGACAGACAGACAGACAGACAGACAGACAGACAGACAGACAGACAGACAGACAGACAGACAGACAGACAGACAGACAGACAGACAGACAGACAGACAGACAGACAGACAGACAGACAGACAGACAGACAGACAGACAGACAGACAGACAGACAGACAGACAGACAGACAGACAGACAGACAGACAGACAGACAGACAGACAGACAGACAGACAGACAGACAGACAGACAGACAGACAGACAGACAGACAGACAGACAGACAGACAGACAGACAGACAGACAGACAGACAGACAGACAGACAGACAGACAGACAGACAGACAGACAGACAGACAGACAGACAGACAGACAGACAGACAGACAGACAGACAGACAGACAGACAGACAGACAGACAGACAGACAGACAGACAGACAGACAGACAGACAGACAGACAGACAGACAGACAGACAGACAGACAGACAGACAGACAGACAGACAGACAGACAGACAGACAGACAGACAGACAGACAGACAGACAGACAGACAGACAGACAGACAGACAGACAGACAGACAGACAGACAGACAGACAGACAGACAGACAGACAGACAGACAGACAGACAGACAGACAGACAGACAGACAGACAGACAGACAGACAGACAGACAGACAGACAGACAGACAGACAGACAGACAGACAGACAGACAGACAGACAGACAGACAGACAGACAGACAGACAGACAGACAGACAGACAGACAGACAGACAGACAGACAGACAGACAGACAGACAGACAGACAGACAGACAGACAGACAGACAGACAGACAGACAGACAGACAGACAGACAGACAGACAGACAGACAGACAGACAGACAGACAGACAGACAGACAGACAGACAGACAGACAGACAGACAGACAGACAGACAGACAGACAGACAGACAGACAGACAGACAGACAGACAGACAGACAGACAGACAGACAGACAGACAGACAGACAGACAGACAGACAGACAGACAGACAGACAGACAGACAGACAGACAGACAGACAGACAGACAGACAGACAGACAGACAGACAGACAGACAGACAGACAGACAGACAGACAGACAGACAGACAGACAGACAGACAGACAGACAGACAGACAGACAGACAGACAGACAGACAGACAGACAGACAGACAGACAGACAGACAGACAGACAGACAGACAGACAGACAGACAGACAGACAGACAGACAGACAGACAGACAGACAGACAGACAGACAGACAGACAGACAGACAGACAGACAGACAGACAGACAGACAGACAGACAGACAGACAGACAGACAGACAGACAGACAGACAGACAGACAGACAGACAGACAGACAGACAGACAGACAGACAGACAGACAGACAGACAGACAGACAGACAGACAGACAGACAGACAGACAGACAGACAGACAGACAGACAGACAGACAGACAGACAGACAGACAGACAGACAGACAGACAGACAGACAGACAGACAGACAGACAGACAGACAGACAGACAGACAGACAGACAGACAGACAGACAGACAGACAGACAGACAGACAGACAGACAGACAGACAGACAGACAGACAGACAGACAGACAGACAGACAGACAGACAGACAGACAGACAGACAGACAGACAGACAGACAGACAGACAGACAGACAGACAGACAGACAGACAGACAGACAGACAGACAGACAGACAGACAGACAGACAGACAGACAGACAGACAGACAGACAGACCCTTTTGAGGAATTGGAAAGAAAATTGAAAGAGGTTCCTTTTTCTAGAATGGGTTTTCCGACAGTCAACTTTTGTCCTGTTCGGTCCCTGATGGACTAGTGGCTAGGATCCAGCACTCTCACTGCTGTGGCCCGGGTTCGATTCCCGGTCAGGGATATTATAATAGACGGAAAGACAGAAAATTCTTATTGGAGAAAGCATTGAAAGAGGTTCCTTTTCTAGATTGGGTTTGACGACAGTCAACTTTTTTCTAGTAAAGTCCTTGGTGGTCTAGTGGCTAGGATCCAGCACTTTCACTGCTGTGGCCCGGGTTCGATTCCAGGGAAACTGTTACACGCAGATAGAAAATTCCTTTTGAGGAATTGGAAAGAAAATTGAAAGAGGTTCCTTTTTCTAGAATGGGTTTGACGACAGTCAACTTTTTTCTAGTAAAGTCCTTGGTGGTCTAGTGGCTAGGATCCAGCACTTTCACTGCTGTGGCCCGGGTTCGATTCCAGGGAAACTGTTACACGCAGATAGAAAATTCCTTTTGAGGAATTGGAAAGAAAATTGAAAGAGGTTCCTTTTTCTAGAATGGGTTTGACGACAGTCAACTTTTTTCTAGTAAAGTCCTTGGTGGTCTAGTGGCTAGGATCCAGCACTCTCACTGCTGTGGCCCGGGTTCGATTCCAGGTCAGGGAAACTGTTACACGCAGATAGAAAATTCCTTTTGAGGAATTGGAAAGAAAATTGAAAGAGGTTCCTTTTTCTAGAATGGGTTTGAGGACAGTCAACTTTTTTCTAGTAAAGTCCTTGGTGGTCTAGTGGCTAGGATCCAGCACTTTCACTGCTGTGGCCTGGGTTCGATTCCCAGTCAGGGAAACTATGACAGACAGACAGACAGACAGACAGACAGACAGACAGACAGACAGACAGACAGACAGACAGACAGACAGACAGACAGGCAGGCAGGCAGGCAGGCAGGCAGGCAGGCAGGCAGGCAGGCAGGCAGGCAGGCAGGCAGGCAGGCAGGCAGGCAGGCAGGCAGGCAGGCAGGCAGGCAGGCAGGCAGGCAGGCAGGCAGGCAGGCAGGCAGGCAGGCAGGCAGGCAGGCAGGCAGGCAGGCAGGCAGGCAGGCAGGCAGGCAGGCAGGCAGGCAGGCAGGCAGGCAGGCAGGCAGGCAGGCAGGCAGGCAGGCAGGCAGGCAGGCAGGCAGGCAGGCAGGCAGGCAGGCAGGCAGGCAGGCAGGCAGGCAGGCAGGCAGGCAGGCAGGCAGGCAGACAGACAGACAGACAGACAGACAGACAGACAGACAGACAGACAGACAGACAGACAGTTCCTTTTGAGGAATTGGAAAGAACATTGAAAGAGGTTCCTTTTTCTAGAATGGATTTGACGACAGTCAACTTTTTTCTAGTTAAGTCCCTGGTGGTCTAGTGGCTAGCATCCAGCACTTTCACTGCTGTGGCCCGGGTTCGATTCCAGGTCAGGGAAACTGTTACACGCAGATAGAAAATTCCTCTTGAGGAATTGGAATGAACATTGACAGAGGTTCCTTTTTCTAGAATGGATTTGACGACAGTCAACTTTTGCCCGGGTTCGATTCCAGGTCAGGGAAACTGTTACACGCAGATAGAAAATTCCTCTTGAGGAATTGGAATGAACATTGACAGAGGTTCCTTTTTCTAGAATGGATTTGACGACAGTCAACTTTTTTCTAGTTAAGTCCCTGATGGTCTAGTGGCTAGCATCCAGCACTCTCACTGCTGTGGCCCGGGTTCGATGTTAAGTCCCTGATGGTCTAGTGGCTAGCATCCAGCACTCTCACTGCTGTGGCCCGGGTTCGATTCCCGATCAGGTCTATTATTATAGACGGAAAGACAGAAAATTCTTATCAAAGAATTGGAAAAAGCATTGAAAGAGGTTCCTTTTTCCAGAATGGATTTGACGACAGTCAACTTTTTTCTAGTAAAGTCCCTGGTGGTCTAGTGGCTAGGATCCAGCACTCTCACTGTTGTGGCCCAGGTTCGATTCCCGGTCAGGGAAAATACGACAGACAGACAGACAGACAGACAGACAGACAGACAGACAGACAGACAGACAGACAGACAGACAGACAGACAGACAGACAGACAGACAGACAGACAGACAGACAGACAGACAGACAGACAGACAGACAGACAGACAGACAGACAGACAGACAGACAGACAGACAGACAGACAGACAGACAGACAGACAGACAGACAGACAGACAGACAGACAGACAGACAGACAGACAGGCAGGCAGGCAGGCAGGCAGGCAGGCAGGCAGGCAGGCAGGCAGGCAGGCAGGCAGGCAGGCAGGCAGGCAGGCAGGCAGGCAGGCAGGCAGGCAGGCAGGCAGGCAGGCAGGCAGGCAGGCAGGCAGGCAGGCAGGCAGGCAGGCAGGCAGGCAGGCAGGCAGGCAGGCAGGCAGGCAGGCAGGCAGGCAGGCAGGCAGGCAGGCAGGCAGGCAGGCAGGCAGGCAGGCAGGCAGGCAGGCAGGCAGGCAGGCAGGCAGGCAGGCAGGCAGGCAGGCAGGCAGGCAGGCAGGCAGGCAGACAGACAGACAGTTCCTTTTGAGGAATTGGAAAGAAAATTGAAAGAGGTTCCTTTTTCTAGAATGGATTTGACGACAGTCAACTTTTTTCTAGTTAAGTCCCTGGTGGTCTAGTGGCTAGCATCCAGCACTTTCACTGCTGTGGCCCGGGTTCGATTCCAGGTCAGGGAAACTGTTACACGCAGATAGAAAATTCCTCTTGAGGAATTGGAATGAACATTGACAGAGGTTCCTTTTTCTAGAATGGATTTGACGACAGTCAACTTTTTTCTAGTTAAGTCCCTGATGGTCTAGAGGCTAGCATCCAGCACTCTCACTGCTGTGGCCCGGGTTCGATTCCCGATCAGGTCTATTATTATAGACGGAAAGACAGAAAATTCTTATCAAAGAATTGGAAAAAGCATTGAAAGAGGTTCCTTTTTCCAGAATGGATTTGACGACAGTCAACTTTTTTCTAGTAAAGTCCCTGGTGGTCTAGTGGCTAGGATCCAGCACTCTCACTGTTGTGGCCCAGGTTCGATTCCCGGTCAGGGAAAATACGACAGACAGACAGACAGACAGACAGACAGACAGACAGACAGACAGACAGACAGACAGACAGACAGACAGACAGACAGACAGACAGACAGACAGACAGACAGACAGACAGACAGACAGACAGACAGACAGACAGACAGACAGACAGACAGACAGACAGACAGACAGACAGACAGACAGACAGACAGACAGACAGACAGACAGACAGACAGACAGACAGACAGACAGACAGACAGACAGACAGACAGACAGACAGACAGACAGACAGACAGACAGACAGACAGACAGACAGACAGACAGACAGACAGACAGACAGACAGACAGACAGACCCTTTTGAGGAATTGGAAAGAAAATTGAAAGAGGTTCCTTTTTCTAGAATGGGTTTTCCGACAGTCAACTTTTGTCCTGTTCGGTCCCTGATGGACTAGTGGCTAGGATCCAGCACTCTCACTGCTGTGGCCCGGGTTCGATTCCCGGTCAGGGATATTATAATAGACGGAAAGACAGAAAATTCTTATTGGAGAAAGCATTGAAAGAGGTTCCTTTTCTAGATTGGGTTTGACGACAGTCAACTTTTTTCTAGTAAAGTCCTTGGTGGTCTAGTGGCTAGGATCCAGCACTCTCACTGCTGTGGCCCGGGTTCGATTCCCGGTCAGGGATATTATAATAGACGGAAAGACAGAAAATTCTTATTGGAGAAAGCATTGAAAGAGGTTCCTTTTCTAGATTGGGTTTGACGACAGTCAACTTTTTTCTAGTAAAGTCCTTGGTGGTCTAGTGGCTAGGATCCAGCACTCTCACTGCTGTGGCCCGGGTTCGATTCCCGGTCAGGGATATTATAATAGACGGAAAGACAGAAAATTCTTATTGGAGAAAGCATTGAAAGAGGTTCCTTTTCTAGATTGGGTTTGACGACAGTCAACTTTTTTCTAGTAAAGTCCTTGGTGGTCTAGTGGCTAGGATCCAGCACTCTCACTGCTGTGGCCCGGGTTCGATTCCCGGTCAGGGATATTATAATAGACGGAAAGACAGAAAATTCTTATTGGAGAAAGCATTGAAAGAGGTTCCTTTTCTAGATTGGGTTTGACGACAGTCAACTTTTTTCTAGTAAAGTCCTTGGTGGTCTAGTGGCTAGGATCCAGCACTCTCACTGCTGTGGCCCGGGTTCGATTCCCGGTCAGGGATATTATAATAGACGGAAAGACAGAAAATTCTTATTGGAGAAAGCATTGAAAGAGGTTCCTTTTCTAGATTGGGTTTGACGACAGTCAACTTTTTTCTAGTAAAGTCCTTGGTGGTCTAGTGGCTAGGATCCAGCACTCTCACTGCTGTGGCCCGGGTTCGATTCCAGGGAAACTGTTACACGCAGATAGAAAATTCCTTTTGAGGAATTGGAAAGAAAATTGAAAGAGGTTCCTTTTTCTAGAATGGGTTTGACGACAGTCAACTTTTTTCTAGTAAAGTCCTTGGTGGTCTAGTGGCTAGGATCCAGCACTTTCACTGCTGTGGCCCGGGTTCGATTCCAGGGAAACTGTTACACGCAGATAGAAAATTCCTTTTGAGGAATTGGAAAGAAAATTGAAAGAGGTTCCTTTTTCTAGAATGGGTTTGACGACAGTCAACTTTTTTCTAGTAAAGTCCTTGGTGGTCTAGTGGCTAGGATCCAGCACTCTCACTGCTGTGGCCCGGGTTCGATTCCAGGTCAGGGAAACTGTTACACGCAGATAGAAAATTCCTTTTGAGGAATTGGAAAGAAAATTGAAAGAGGTTCCTTTTTCTAGAATGGGTTTGAGGACAGTCAACTTTTTTCTAGTAAAGTCCTTGGTGGTCTAGTGGCTAGGATCCAGCACTTTCACTGCTGTGGCCTGGGTTCGATTCCCAGTCAGGGAAACTATGACAGACAGACAGACAGACAGACAGACAGACAGACAGACAGACAGACAGACAGACAGACAGACAGACAGACAGACAGACAGACAGACAGACAGACAGACAGACAGACAGACAGACAGACAGACAGACAGACAGACAGACAGACAGACAGACAGACAGACAGACAGACAGACAGACAGACAGACAGACAGACAGACAGACAGACAGACAGACAGACAGACAGACAGACAGACAGACAGACAGACAGACAGACAGACAGACAGACAGACAGACAGACAGACAGACAGACAGACAGACAGACAGACAGACAGACAGACAGACAGACAGACAGACAGACAGACAGACAGACAGACAGACAGACAGACAGACAGACAGACAGACAGACAGACAGACAGACAGACAGACAGACAGACAGACAGACAGACAGACAGACAGACAGACAGACAGACAGACAGACAGACAGACAGACAGACAGACAGACAGACAGACAGACAGACAGACAGACAGACAGACAGACAGACAGACAGACAGACAGACAGACAGACAGACAGACAGACAGACAGACAGACAGACAGACAGACAGACAGACAGACAGACAGACAGACAGACAGACAGACAGACAGACAGACAGACAGACAGACAGACAGACAGACAGACAGACAGACAGACAGACAGACAGACAGACAGACAGACAGACAGACAGACAGACAGACAGACAGACAGACAGACAGACAGACAGACAGACAGACAGACAGACAGACAGACAGACAGACAGACAGACAGACAGACAGACAGACAGACAGACAGACAGACAGACAGACAGACAGACAGACAGACAGACAGACAGACAGACAGACAGACAGACAGACAGACAGACAGACAGACAGACAGACAGACAGACAGACAGACAGACAGACAGACAGACAGACAGACAGACAGACAGACAGACAGACAGACAGACAGACAGACAGACAGACAGACAGACAGACAGACAGACAGACAGACAGACAGACAGACAGACAGACAGACAGACAGACAGACAGACAGACAGACAGACAGACAGACAGACAGACAGACAGACCCTTTTGAGGAATTGGAAAGAAAATTGAAAGAGGTTCCTTTTTCTAGTTCCGACAGTCAACTTTTGTCCTGTTCGGTCCCTGATGGACTAGTGGCTAGGATCCAGCACTCTCACTGCTGTGGCCCGGGTTCGATTCCCGGTCAGGGATATTATAATAGACGGAAAGACAGAAAATTCTTATTGGAGAAAGCATTGAAAGAGGTTCCTTTTCTAGATTGGGTTTGACGACAGTCAACTTTTTTCTAGTAAAGTCCTTGGTGGTCTAGTGGCTAGGATCCAGCACTTTCACTGCTGTGGCCCGGGTTCGATTCCAGGGAAACTGTTACACGCAGATAGAAAATTCCTTTTGAGGAATTGGAAAGAAAATTGAAAGAGGTTCCTTTTTCTAGAATGGGTTTGACGACAGTCAACTTTTTTCTAGTAAAGTCCTTGGTGGTCTAGTGGCTAGGATCCAGCACTTTCACTGCTGTGGCCCGGGTTCGATTCCAGGGAAACTGTTACACGCAGATAGAAAATTCCTTTTGAGGAATTGGAAAGAAAATTGAAAGAGGTTCCTTTTTCTAGAATGG
>NC_142350.1:70790512-70795512 GCF_059441175.1 Urocampus carinirostris | reverse complement strand
AGACAGACAGACAGACAGACAGACAGACAGACAGACAGACAGACAGACAGACAGACAGACAGACAGACAGACAGACAGACAGACAGACAGACAGACAGACAGACAGACAGACAGACAGACAGACAGACAGACAGACAGACAGACAGACCCTTTTGAGGAATTGGAAAGAAAATTGAAAGAGGTTCCTTTTTCTAGAATGGGTTTTCCGACAGTCAACTTTTGTCCTGTTCGGTCCCTGATGGACTAGTGGCTAGGATCCAGCACTCTCACTGCTGTGGCCCGGGTTCGATTCCCGGTCAGGGATATTATAATAGACGGAAAGACAGAAAATTCTTATTGGAGAAAGCATTGAAAGAGGTTCCTTTTCTAGATTGGGTTTGACGACAGTCAACTTTTTTCTAGTAAAGTCCTTGGTGGTCTAGTGGCTAGGATCCAGCACTTTCACTGCTGTGGCCCGGGTTCGATTCCAGGGAAACTGTTACACGCAGATAGAAAATTCCTTTTGAGGAATTGGAAAGAAAATTGAAAGAGGTTCCTTTTTCTAGAATGGGTTTGACGACAGTCAACTTTTTTCTAGTAAAGTCCTTGGTGGTCTAGTGGCTAGGATCCAGCACTTTCACTGCTGTGGCCCGGGTTCGATTCCAGGGAAACTGTTACACGCAGATAGAAAATTCCTTTTGAGGAATTGGAAAGAAAATTGAAAGAGGTTCCTTTTTCTAGAATGGGTTTGACGACAGTCAACTTTTTTCTAGTAAAGTCCTTGGTGGTCTAGTGGCTAGGATCCAGCACTCTCACTGCTGTGGCCCGGGTTCGATTCCAGGTCAGGGAAACTGTTACACGCAGATAGAAAATTCCTTTTGAGGAATTGGAAAGAAAATTGAAAGAGGTTCCTTTTTCTAGAATGGGTTTGAGGACAGTCAACTTTTTTCTAGTAAAGTCCTTGGTGGTCTAGTGGCTAGGATCCAGCACTTTCACTGCTGTGGCCTGGGTTCGATTCCCAGTCAGGGAAACTATGACAGACAGACAGACAGACAGACAGACAGACAGACAGACAGACAGACAGACAGACAGACAGACAGACAGACAGACAGACAGACAGACAGACAGACAGACAGACAGACAGACAGACAGACAGACAGACAGACAGACAGACAGACAGACAGACAGACAGACAGACAGACAGACAGACAGACAGACAGACAGACAGACAGACAGACAGACAGACAGACAGACAGACAGACAGACAGACAGACAGACAGACAGACAGACAGACAGACAGACAGACAGACAGACAGACAGACAGACAGACAGACAGACAGACAGACAGACAGACAGACAGACAGACAGACAGACAGACAGACAGACAGACAGACAGACAGACAGACAGACAGACAGACAGACAGACAGACAGACAGACAGACAGACAGACAGACAGACAGACAGACAGACAGACAGACAGACAGACAGACAGACAGACAGACAGACAGACAGACAGACAGACAGACAGACAGACAGACAGACAGACAGACAGACAGACAGACAGACAGACAGACAGACAGACAGACAGACAGACAGACAGACAGACAGACAGACAGACAGACAGACAGACCCTTTTGAGGAATTGGAAAGAAAATTGAAAGAGGTTCCTTTTTCTAGAATGGGTTTTCCGACAGTCAACTTTTGTCCTGTTCGGTCCCTGATGGACTAGTGGCTAGGATCCAGCACTCTCACTGCTGTGGCCCGGGTTCGATTCCCGGTCAGGGATATTATAATAGACGGAAAGACAGAAAATTCTTATTGGAGAAAGCATTGAAAGAGGTTCCTTTTCTAGATTGGGTTTGACGACAGTCAACTTTTTTCTAGTAAAGTCCTTGGTGGTCTAGTGGCTAGGATCCAGCACTTTCACTGCTGTGGCCCGGGTTCGATTCCAGGGAAACTGTTACACGCAGATAGAAAATTCCTTTTGAGGAATTGGAAAGAAAATTGAAAGAGGTTCCTTTTTCTAGAATGGGTTTGACGACAGTCAACTTTTTTCTAGTAAAGTCCTTGGTGGTCTAGTGGCTAGGATCCAGCACTTTCACTGCTGTGGCCCGGGTTCGATTCCAGGGAAACTGTTACACGCAGATAGAAAATTCCTTTTGAGGAATTGGAAAGAAAATTGAAAGAGGTTCCTTTTTCTAGAATGGGTTTGACGACAGTCAACTTTTTTCTAGTAAAGTCCTTGGTGGTCTAGTGGCTAGGATCCAGCACTCTCACTGCTGTGGCCCGGGTTCGATTCCAGGTCAGGGAAACTGTTACACGCAGATAGAAAATTCCTTTTGAGGAATTGGAAAGAAAATTGAAAGAGGTTCCTTTTTCTAGAATGGGTTTGAGGACAGTCAACTTTTTTCTAGTAAAGTCCTTGGTGGTCTAGTGGCTAGGATCCAGCACTTTCACTGCTGTGGCCTGGGTTCGATTCCCAGTCAGGGAAACTATGACAGACAGACAGACAGACAGACAGACAGACAGACAGACAGACAGACAGACAGACAGACAGACAGACAGACAGACAGACAGACAGACAGACAGACAGACAGACAGACAGACAGACAGACAGACAGACAGACAGACAGACAGACAGACAGACAGACAGACAGACAGACAGACAGACAGACAGACAGACAGACAGACAGACAGACAGACAGACAGACAGACAGACAGACAGACAGACAGACAGACAGACAGACAGACAGACAGACAGACAGACAGACAGACAGACAGACAGACAGACAGACAGACAGACAGACAGACAGACAGACAGACAGACAGACAGACAGACAGACAGACAGACAGACAGACAGACAGACAGACAGACAGACAGACAGACAGACAGACAGACAGACAGACAGACAGACAGACAGACAGACAGACAGACAGACAGACAGACAGACAGACAGACAGACAGACAGACAGACAGACAGACAGACAGACAGACAGACAGACAGACAGACAGACAGACAGACAGACAGACAGACAGACAGACAGACAGACAGACAGACAGACAGACAGACAGACAGACAGACAGACAGACAGACAGACAGACAGACAGACAGACAGACAGACAGACAGACAGACAGACAGACAGACAGACAGACAGACAGACAGACAGACAGACAGACAGACAGACAGACAGACAGACAGACAGACAGACAGACAGACAGACAGACAGACAGACAGACAGACAGACAGACAGACAGACAGACAGACAGACAGACAGACAGACAGACAGACAGACAGACAGACAGACAGACAGACAGACAGACAGACAGACAGACAGACAGACAGACAGACAGACAGACAGACAGACAGACAGACAGACAGACAGACAGACAGACAGACAGACAGACAGACAGACAGACAGACAGACAGACAGACAGACAGACAGACAGACAGACAGACAGACAGACAGACAGACAGACAGACAGACAGACAGACAGACAGACAGACAGACAGACAGACAGACAGACAGACAGACAGACAGACAGACAGACAGACAGACAGACAGACAGACAGACAGACAGACAGACAGACAGACAGACAGACAGACAGACAGACAGACAGACAGACAGACAGACAGACAGACAGACAGACAGACAGACAGACAGACAGACAGACAGACAGACAGACAGACAGACAGACAGACAGACAGACAGACAGACAGACAGACAGACAGACAGACAGACAGACAGACAGACAGACAGACAGACAGACAGACAGACAGACAGACAGACAGACAGACAGACAGACAGACAGACAGACAGACAGACAGACAGACAGACAGACAGACAGACAGACAGACAGACAGACAGACAGACAGACAGACAGACAGACAGACAGACAGACAGACAGACAGACAGACAGACAGACAGACAGACAGACAGACAGACAGACAGACAGACAGACAGACAGACAGACAGACAGACAGACAGACAGACAGACAGACAGACAGACAGACAGACAGACAGACAGACAGACAGACAGACAGACAGACAGACAGACAGACAGACAGACAGACAGACAGACAGACAGACAGACAGACAGACAGACAGACAGACAGACAGACAGACAGACAGACAGACAGACAGACAGACAGACAGACAGACAGACAGACAGACAGACAGACAGACAGACAGACAGACAGACAGACAGACAGACAGACAGACAGACAGACAGACAGACAGACAGACAGACAGACAGACAGACCCTTTTGAGGAATTGGAAAGAAAATTGAAAGAGGTTCCTTTTTCTAGAATGGGTTTTCCGACAGTCAACTTTTGTCCTGTTCGGTCCCTGATGGACTAGTGGCTAGGATCCAGCACTCTCACTGCTGTGGCCCGGGTTCGATTCCCGGTCAGGGATATTATAATAGACGGAAAGACAGAAAATTCTTATTGGAGAAAGCATTGAAAGAGGTTCCTTTTCTAGATTGGGTTTGACGACAGTCAACTTTTTTCTAGTAAAGTCCTTGGTGGTCTAGTGGCTAGGATCCAGCACTTTCACTGCTGTGGCCCGGGTTCGATTCCAGGGAAACTGTTACACGCAGATAGAAAATTCCTTTTGAGGAATTGGAAAGAAAATTGAAAGAGGTTCCTTTTTCTAGAATGGGTTTGACGACAGTCAACTTTTTTCTAGTAAAGTCCTTGGTGGTCTAGTGGCTAGGATCCAGCACTTTCACTGCTGTGGCCCGGGTTCGATTCCAGGGAAACTGTTACACGCAGATAGAAAATTCCTTTTGAGGAATTGGAAAGAAAATTGAAAGAGGTTCCTTTTTCTAGAATGGGTTTGACGACAGTCAACTTTTTTCTAGTAAAGTCCTTGGTGGTCTAGTGGCTAGGATCCAGCACTCTCACTGCTGTGGCCCGGGTTCGATTCCAGGTCAGGGAAACTGTTACACGCAGATAGAAAATTCCTTTTGAGGAATTGGAAAGAAAATTGAAAGAGGTTCCTTTTTCTAGAATGGG
>NC_142350.1:70768012-70788012 GCF_059441175.1 Urocampus carinirostris | reverse complement strand
GACAGACAGACAGACAGACAGACAGACAGACAGACAGACAGACAGACAGACAGACAGACAGACAGACAGACAGACAGACAGACCCTTTTGAGGAATTGGAAAGAAAATTGAAAGAGGTTCCTTTTTCTAGAATGGGTTTTCCGACAGTCAACTTTTGTCCTGTTCGGTCCCTGATGGACTAGTGGCTAGGATCCAGCACTCTCACTGCTGTGGCCCGGGTTCGATTCCCGGTCAGGGATATTATAATAGACGGAAAGACAGAAAATTCTTATTGGAGAAAGCATTGAAAGAGGTTCCTTTTCTAGATTGGGTTTGACGACAGTCAACTTTTTTCTAGTAAAGTCCTTGGTGGTCTAGTGGCTAGGATCCAGCACTTTCACTGCTGTGGCCCGGGTTCGATTCCAGGGAAACTGTTACACGCAGATAGAAAATTCCTTTTGAGGAATTGGAAAGAAAATTGAAAGAGGTTCCTTTTTCTAGAATGGGTTTGACGACAGTCAACTTTTTTCTAGTAAAGTCCTTGGTGGTCTAGTGGCTAGGATCCAGCACTTTCACTGCTGTGGCCCGGGTTCGATTCCAGGGAAACTGTTACACGCAGATAGAAAATTCCTTTTGAGGAATTGGAAAGAAAATTGAAAGAGGTTCCTTTTTCTAGAATGGGTTTGACGACAGTCAACTTTTTTCTAGTAAAGTCCTTGGTGGTCTAGTGGCTAGGATCCAGCACTCTCACTGCTGTGGCCCGGGTTCGATTCCAGGTCAGGGAAACTGTTACACGCAGATAGAAAATTCCTTTTGAGGAATTGGAAAGAAAATTGAAAGAGGTTCCTTTTTCTAGAATGGGTTTGAGGACAGTCAACTTTTTTCTAGTAAAGTCCTTGGTGGTCTAGTGGCTAGGATCCAGCACTTTCACTGCTGTGGCCTGGGTTCGATTCCCAGTCAGGGAAACTATGACAGACAGACAGACAGACAGACAGACAGACAGACAGACAGACAGACAGACAGACAGACAGACAGACAGACAGACAGACAGACAGACAGACAGACAGACAGACAGACAGACAGACAGACAGACAGACAGACAGACAGACAGACAGACAGACAGACAGACAGACAGACAGACAGACAGACAGACAGACAGACAGACAGACAGACAGACAGACAGACAGACAGACAGACAGACAGACAGACAGACCCTTTTGAGGAATTGGAAAGAAAATTGAAAGAGGTTCCTTTTTCTAGAATGGGTTTTCCGACAGTCAACTTTTGTCCTGTTCGGTCCCTGATGGACTAGTGGCTAGGATCCAGCACTCTCACTGCTGTGGCCCGGGTTCGATTCCCGGTCAGGGATATTATAATAGACGGAAAGACAGAAAATTCTTATTGGAGAAAGCATTGAAAGAGGTTCCTTTTCTAGATTGGGTTTGACGACAGTCAACTTTTTTCTAGTAAAGTCCTTGGTGGTCTAGTGGCTAGGATCCAGCACTTTCACTGCTGTGGCCCGGGTTCGATTCCAGGGAAACTGTTACACGCAGATAGAAAATTCCTTTTGAGGAATTGGAAAGAAAATTGAAAGAGGTTCCTTTTTCTAGAATGGGTTTGACGACAGTCAACTTTTTTCTAGTAAAGTCCTTGGTGGTCTAGTGGCTAGGATCCAGCACTTTCACTGCTGTGGCCCGGGTTCGATTCCAGGGAAACTGTTACACGCAGATAGAAAATTCCTTTTGAGGAATTGGAAAGAAAATTGAAAGAGGTTCCTTTTTCTAGAATGGGTTTGACGACAGTCAACTTTTTTCTAGTAAAGTCCTTGGTGGTCTAGTGGCTAGGATCCAGCACTCTCACTGCTGTGGCCCGGGTTCGATTCCAGGTCAGGGAAACTGTTACACGCAGATAGAAAATTCCTTTTGAGGAATTGGAAAGAAAATTGAAAGAGGTTCCTTTTTCTAGAATGGGTTTGAGGACAGTCAACTTTTTTCTAGTAAAGTCCTTGGTGGTCTAGTGGCTAGGATCCAGCACTTTCACTGCTGTGGCCTGGGTTCGATTCCCAGTCAGGGAAACTATGACAGACAGACAGACAGACAGACAGACAGACAGACAGACAGACAGACAGACAGACAGACAGACAGACAGACAGACAGACAGACAGACAGACAGACAGACAGACAGACAGACAGACAGACAGACAGACAGACAGACAGACAGACAGACAGACAGACAGACAGACAGACAGACAGACAGACAGACAGACAGACAGACAGACAGACAGACAGACAGACAGACAGACAGACAGACAGACAGACAGACAGACAGACAGACAGACAGACAGACAGACAGACAGACAGACAGACAGACAGACAGACAGACAGACAGACAGACAGACAGACAGACAGACAGACAGACAGACAGACAGACAGACAGACAGACAGACAGACAGACAGACAGACAGACAGACAGACAGACAGACAGACAGACAGACAGACAGACAGACAGACAGACAGACAGACAGACAGACAGACAGACAGACAGACAGACAGACAGACAGACAGACAGACAGACAGACAGACAGACAGACAGACAGACAGACAGACAGACAGACAGACAGACAGACAGACAGACAGACAGACAGACAGACAGACAGACAGACAGACAGACAGACAGACAGACAGACAGACAGACAGACAGACAGACAGACAGACAGACAGACAGACAGACAGACAGACAGACAGACAGACAGACAGACAGACAGACAGACAGACAGACAGACAGACAGACAGACAGACAGACAGACAGACAGACAGACAGACAGACAGACAGACAGACAGACAGACAGACAGACAGACAGACAGACAGACAGACAGACAGACAGACAGACAGACAGACAGACAGACAGACAGACAGACAGACAGACAGACAGACAGACAGACAGACAGACAGACAGACAGACAGACAGACAGACAGACAGACAGACAGACAGACAGACAGACAGACAGACAGACAGACAGACAGACAGACAGACAGACAGACAGACAGACAGACAGACAGACAGACAGACAGACAGACAGACAGACAGACAGACAGACAGACAGACAGACAGACAGACAGACAGACAGACAGACAGACAGACAGACAGACAGACAGACAGACAGACAGACAGACAGACAGACAGACAGACAGACAGACAGACAGACAGACAGACAGACAGACAGACAGACAGACAGACAGACAGACAGACAGACAGACAGACAGACAGACAGACAGACAGACAGACAGACAGACAGACAGACAGACAGACAGACAGACAGACAGACAGACAGACAGACAGACAGACAGACAGACAGACAGACAGACAGACAGACAGACAGACAGACAGACAGACAGACAGACAGACAGACAGACAGACAGACAGACAGACAGACAGACAGACAGACAGACAGACAGACAGACAGACAGACAGACAGACAGACAGACAGACAGACAGACAGACAGACAGACAGACAGACAGACAGACAGACAGACAGACAGACAGACAGACAGACAGACAGACAGACAGACAGACAGACAGACAGACAGACAGACAGACAGACAGACAGACAGACAGACAGACAGACAGACAGACAGACAGACAGACAGACAGACAGACAGACAGACAGACAGACAGACAGACAGACAGACAGACAGACAGACAGACAGACAGACAGACAGACAGACAGACAGACAGACAGACAGACAGACAGACAGACAGACAGACAGACAGACAGACAGACAGACAGACAGACAGACAGACAGACAGACAGACAGACAGACAGACAGACAGACAGACAGACAGACAGACAGACAGACAGACAGACAGACAGACAGACAGACAGACAGACAGACAGACAGACAGACAGACAGACAGACAGACAGACAGACAGACAGACAGACAGACAGACAGACAGACAGACAGACAGACAGACAGACAGACAGACAGACAGACAGACAGACAGACAGACAGACAGACAGACAGACAGACAGACAGACAGACAGACAGACAGACAGACAGACAGACAGACAGACAGACAGACAGACAGACAGACAGACAGACAGACAGACAGACAGACAGACAGACAGACAGACAGACAGACAGACAGACAGACAATTCTTATCAAAGAATTGGAAAAAGCATTGAAAGAGGTTCCTTTTTCCAGAATGGATTTGACGACAGTCAACTTTTTTCTAGTAAAGTCCTTGGTGGTCTAGTGGCTAGCATCCAGCACTCTCACTGCTGTGGCCCGGGTTCGATTCCCGGTCAGGTCTATTATTATAGACGGAAAGACAGAAAATTCTTATCAAAGAATTGGAAAAAGCATTGAAAGAGGTTCCTTTTTCCAGAATGGATTTGACGACAGTCAACTTTTTTCCTGTAAAGTCCCTGGTGGTCTAGTGGCTAGCATCCAGCACTCTCACTGCTGTGGCCCGGGTTCGATTCCCGTTCAGGTCTATTATTATAGACGGAAAGACAGAAAATTCTTATCAAAGAATTGGAAAAAGCATTGAAAGAGGTTCCTTTTTCCAGAATGGATTTGACGACAGTCAACTTTTTTCCTGTAAAGTCCCTGGTGGTCTAGTGGCTAGGATCCAGCACTCTCACTGCTGTGGCCCGGGTTCGATTCCCGTTCAGGTCTATTATTATAGACGGAAAGACAGAAAATTCTTATCAAAGAATTGGAAAAAGCATTGAAAGAGGTTCCTTTTTCCAGAATGGATTTGACGACAGTCAACTCTTTTCCAGTAAAGTCCCTGGTGGTCTAGTGGCTAGGATCCAGCACTTTCAATGCTGTGGCCCGGGTTCGATTCCCGATCAGGTCTTTTATTATAGACGGAAAGACAGAAAATTCTTATCAAAGAATTGGAAAAAGCATTGAAAGAGGTTCCTTTTTCCAGAATGGATTTGACGACAGTCAACTTTTTTCTAGTAAAGTCCCTGGTGGTCTAGTGGCTAGGATCCAGCACTCTCACTGTTGTGGCCCAGGTTCGATTCCCGGTCAGGGAAAATATGACAGACAGACAGACAGACAGACAGACAGACAGACAGACAGACAGACAGACAGACAGACAGACAGACAGACAGACAGACAGACAGACAGACAGACAGACAGACAGACAGACAGACAGACAGACAGACAGACAGACAGACAGACAGACAGACAGACAGACAGACAGACAGACAATTCCTTTTGAGGAATTGGAAAGAAAATTGAAAGAGGTTCCTTTTTCTAGAATGGGTTTTCCGACAGTCAACTTTTGTCCTGTTCGGTCCCTGATGGACTAGTGGCTAGGATCCAGCACTCTCACTGCTGTGGCCCGGGTTCGATTCCCGGTCAGGGATATTATAATAGACGGAAAGACAGAAAATTCTTATTGGAGAAAGCATTGAAAGAGGTTCCTTTTCTAGATTGGGTTTGACGACAGTCAACTTTTTTCTAGTAAAGTCCTTGGTGGTCTAGTGGCTAGGATCCAGCACTTTCACTGCTGTGGCCCGGGTTCGATTCCAGGGAAACTGTTACACGCAGATAGAAAATTCCTTTTGAGGAATTGGAAAGAAAATTGAAAGAGGTTCCTTTTTCTAGAATGGGTTTGACGACAGTCAACTTTTTTCTAGTAAAGTCCTTGGTGGTCTAGTGGCTAGGATCCAGCACTCTCACTGCTGTGGCCCGGGTTCGATTCCAGGGCAACTGTTACACGCAGATAGAAAATTCCTTTTGAGGAATTGGAAAGAAAATTGAAAGAGGTTCCTTTTCTAGAATGGATTTGACGACAGTCAACTTTTTTCTAGTAAAGTCCTTGGTGGTCTAGTGGCTAGTATCCAGCACTTTCACTGCTGTGGCCCGGGTTCGATTCCAGGTCAGGGAAACTGTTACACGCAGATAGAAAATTCCTCTTGAGGAATTGGAATGAACATTGACAGAGGTTCCTTTTTCTAGAATGGATTTTCCGACAGTCAACTTTTTTCCTGTACAGTCCCTGGTGGTCTAGTGGCTAGCATCCAGCACTCTCACTGCTGTGGCCCGGGTTCGATTCCCGGTCAGGTCTATTATTATAGACGGAAAGACAGAAAATTCTTATCAAAGAATTGGAAAAAGCATTGAAAGAGGTTCCTTTTTCCAGAATGGATTTGACGACAGTCAACTTTTTTCCTGTAAAGTCCCTGGTGGTCTAGTGGCTAGCATCCAGCACTCTCACTGCTGTGGCCCGGGTTCGATTCCCGTTCAGGTCTATTATTATAGACGGAAAGACAGAAAATTCTTATCAAAGAATTGGAAAAAGCATTGAAAGAGGTTCCTTTTTCCAGAATGGATTTGACGACAGTCAACTTTTTTCCTGTAAAGTCCCTGGTGGTCTAGTGGCTAGGATCCAGCACTTTCACTGCTGTGGCCCGGGTTCGATTCCCGTTCAGGTCTATTATTATAGACGGAAAGACAGAAAATTCTTATCAAAGAATTGGAAAAAGCATTGAAAGAGGTTCCTTTTTCCAGAATGGATTTGACGACAGTCAACTCTTTTCCAGTAAAGTCCCTGGTGGTCTAGTGGCTAGGATCCAGCACTTTCAATGCTGTGGCCCGGGTTCGATTTCCGATCAGGTCTTTTATTATAGACGGAAAGACAGAAAATTCTTATCAAAGAATTGGAAAAAGCATTGAAAGAGGTTCCTTTTTCCAGAATGGATTTGACGACAGTCAACTTTTTTCTAGTAAAGTCCCTGGTGGTCTAGTGGCTAGGATCCAGCACTCTCACTGTTGTGGCCCAGGTTCGATTCCCGGTCAGGGAAAATATGACAGACAGACAGACAGACAGACAGACAGACAGACAGACAGACAGACAGACAGACAGACAGACAGACAGACAGACAGACAGACAGACAGACAGACAGACAGACAGACAGACAGACAGACAGACAGACAGACAGACAGACAGACAGACAGACAGACAGACAGACAGACAGACAGACAGACAGACAGACAGACAGACAGACAGACAGACAGACAGACAGACAGACAGACAGACAGACAGACAGACAGACAGACAGACAGACAGACAGACAGACAGACAGACAGACAGACAGACAGACAGACAGACAGACAGACAGACAGACAGACAGACAGACAGACAGACAGACAGACAGACAGACAGACAGACAGACAGACAGACAGACAGACAGACAGACAGACAGACAGACAGACAGACAGACAGACAGACAGACAGACAGACAGACAGACAGACAGACAGACAGACAGACAGACAGACAGACAGACAGACAGACAGACAGACAGACAGACAGACAGACAGACAGACAGACAGACAGACAGACAGACAGACAGACAGACAGACAGACAGACAGACAGACAGACAGACAGACAGACAGACAGACAGACAGACAGACAGACAGACAGACAGACAGACAGACAGACAGACAGACAGACAGACAGACAGACAGACAGACAGACAGACAGACAGACAGACAGACAGACAGACAGACAGACAGACAGACAGACAGACAGACAGACAGACAGACAGACAGACAGACAGACAGACAGACAGACAGACAGACAGACAGACAGACAGACAGACAGACAGACAGACAGACAGACAGACAGACAGACAGACAGACAGACAGACAGACAGACAGACAGACAGACAGACAGACAGACAGACAGACAGACAGACAGACAGACAGACAGACAGACAGACAGACAGACAGACAGACAGACAGACAGACAGACAGACAGACAGACAGACAGACAGACAGACAGACAGACAGACAGACAGACAGACAGACAGACAGACAGACAGACAGACAGACAGACAGACAGACAGACAGACAGACAGACAGACAGACAGACAGACAGACAGACAGACAGACAGACAGACAGACAGACAGACAGACAGACAGACAGACAGACAGACAGACAGACAGACAGACAGACAGACAGACAGACAGACAGACAGACAGACAGACAGACAGACAGACAGACAGACAGACAGACAGACAGACAGACAGACAGACAGACAGACAGACAGACAGACAGACAGACAGACAGACAGACAGACAGACAGACAGACAGACAGACAGACAGACAGACAGACAGACAGACAGACAGACAGACAGACAGACAGACAGACAGACAGACAGACAGACAGACAGACAGACAGACAGACAGACAGACAGACAGACAGACAGACAGACAGACAGACAGACAGACAGACAGACAGACAGACAGACAGACAGACAGACAGACAGACAGACAGACAGACAGACAGACAGACAGACAGACAGACAGACAGACAGACAGACAGACAGACAGACAGACAGACAGACAGACAGACAGACAGACAGACAGACAGACAGACAGACAGACAGACAGACAGACAGACAGACAGACAGACAGACAGACAGACAGACAGACAGACAGACAGACAGACAGACAGACAGACAGACAGACAGACAGACAGACAGACAGACAGACAGACAGACAGACAGACAGACAGACAGACAGACAGACAGACAGACAGACAGACAGACAGACAGACAGACAGACAGACAGACAGACAGACAGACAGACAGACAGACAGACAGACAGACAGACAGACAGACAGACAGACAGACAGACAGACAGACAGACAGACAGACAGACAGACAGACAGACAGACAGACAGACAGACAGACAGACAGACAGACAGACAGACAGACAGACAGACAGACAGACAGACAGACAGACAGACAGACAGACAGACAGACAGACAGACAGACAGACAGACAGACAGACAGACAGACAGACAGACAGACAGACAGACAGACAGACAGACAGACAGACAGACAGACAGACAGACAGACAGACAGACAGACAGACAGACAGACAGACAGACAGACAGACAGACAGACAGACAGACAGACAGACAGACAGACAGACAGACAGACAGACAGACAGACAGACAGACAGACAGACAGACAGACAGACAGACAGACAGACAGACAGACAGACAGACAGACAGACAGACAGACAGACAGACAGACAGACAGACAGACAGACAGACAGACAGACAGACAGACAGACAGACAGACAGACAATTCCTTTTGAGGAATTGGAAAGAAAATTGAAAGAGGTTCCTTTTTCTAGAATGGGTTTTCCGACAGTCAACTTTTGTCCTGTTCGGTCCCTGATGGACTAGTGGCTAGGATCCAGCACTCTCACTGCTGTGGCCCGGGTTCGATTCCCGGTCAGGGATATTATAATAGACGGAAAGACAGAAAATTCTTATTGGAGAAAGCATTGAAAGAGGTTCCTTTTCTAGATTGGGTTTGACGACAGTCAACTTTTTTCTAGTAAAGTCCTTGGTGGTCTAGTGGCTAGGATCCAGCACTTTCACTGCTGTGGCCCGGGTTCGATTCCAGGGAAACTGTTACACGCAGATAGAAAATTCCTTTTGAGGAATTGGAAAGAAAATTGAAAGAGGTTCCTTTTTCTAGAATGGGTTTGACGAAAGAAAATTGAAAGAGGTTCCTTTTTCTAGAATGGGTTTGACGACAGTCAACTTTTTTCTAGTAAAGTCCTTGGTGGTCTAGTGGCTAGGATCCAGCACTCTCACTGCTGTGGCCCGGGTTCGATTCCAGGGCAACTGTTACACGCAGATAGAAAATTCCTTTTGAGGAATTGGAAAGAAAATTGAAAGAGGTTCCTTTTCTAGAATGGATTTGACGACAGTCAACTTTTTTCTAGTAAAGTCCTTGGTGGTCTAGTGGCTAGTATCCAGCACTTTCACTGCTGTGGCCCGGGTTCGATTCCAGGTCAGGGAAACTGTTACACGCAGATAGAAAATTCCTCTTGAGGAATTGGAATGAACATTGACAGAGGTTCCTTTTTCTAGAATGGATTTTCCGACAGTCAACTTTTTTCCTGTACAGTCCCTGGTGGTCTAGTGGCTAGCATCCAGCACTCTCACTGCTGTGGCCCGGGTTCGATTCCCGGTCAGGTCTATTATTATAGACGGAAAGACAGAAAATTCTTATCAAAGAATTGGAAAAAGCATTGAAAGAGGTTCCTTTTTCCAGAATGGATTTGACGACAGTCAACTTTTTTCCTGTAAAGTCCCTGGTGGTCTAGTGGCTAGCATCCAGCACTCTCACTGCTGTGGCCCGGGTTCGATTCCCGTTCAGGTCTATTATTATAGACGGAAAGACAGAAAATTCTTATCAAAGAATTGGAAAAAGCATTGAAAGAGGTTCCTTTTTCCAGAATGGATTTGACGACAGTCAACTTTTTTCCTGTAAAGTCCCTGGTGGTCTAGTGGCTAGGATCCAGCACTTTCACTGCTGTGGCCCGGGTTCGATTCCCGTTCAGGTCTATTATTATAGACGGAAAGACAGAAAATTCTTATCAAAGAATTGGAAAAAGCATTGAAAGAGGTTCCTTTTTCCAGAATGGATTTGACGACAGTCAACTCTTTTCCAGTAAAGTCCCTGGTGGTCTAGTGGCTAGGATCCAGCACTTTCAATGCTGTGGCCCGGGTTCGATTTCCGATCAGGTCTTTTATTATAGACGGAAAGACAGAAAATTCTTATCAAAGAATTGGAAAAAGCATTGAAAGAGGTTCCTTTTTCCAGAATGGATTTGACGACAGTCAACTTTTTTCTAGTAAAGTCCCTGGTGGTCTAGTGGCTAGGATCCAGCACTCTCACTGTTGTGGCCCAGGTTCGATTCCCGGTCAGGGAAAATATGACAGACAGACAGACAGACAGACAGACAGACAGACAGACAGACAGACAGACAGACAGACAGACAGACAGACAGACAGACAGACAGACAGACAGACAGACAGACAGACAGACAGACAGACAGACAGACAGACAGACAGACAGACAGACAGACAGACAGACAGACAGACAGACAGACAGACAGACAGACAGACAGACAGACAGACAGACAGACAGACAGACAGACAGACAGACAGACAGACAGACAGACAGACAGACAGACAGACAGACAGACAGACAGACAGACAGACAGACAGACAGACAGACAGACAGACAGACAGACAGACAGACAGACAGACAGACAGACAGACAGACAGACAGACAGACAGACAGACAGACAGACAGACAGACAGACAGACAGACAGACAGACAGACAGACAGACAGACAGACAGACAGACAGACAGACAGACAGACAGACAGACAGACAGACAGACAGACAGACAGACAGACAGACAGACAGACAGACAGACAGACAGACAGACAGACAGACAGACAGACAGACAGACAGACAGACAGACAGACAGACAGACAGACAGACAGACAGACAGACAGACAGACAGACAGACAGACAGACAGACAGACAGACAGACAGACAGACAGACAGACAGACAGACAGACAGACAGACAGACAGACAGACAGACAGACAGACAGACAGACAGACAGACAGACAGACAGACAGACAGACAGACAGACAGACAGACAGACAGACAGACAGACAGACAGACAGACAGACAGACAGACAGACAGACAGACAGACAGACAGACAGACAGACAGACAGACAGACAGACAGACAGACAGACAGACAGACAGACAGACAGACAGACAGACAGACAGACAGACAGACAGACAGACAGACAGACAGACAGACAGACAGACAGACAGACAGACAGACAGACAGACAGACAGACAGACAGACAGACAGACAGACAGACAGACAGACAGACAGACAGACAGACAGACAGACAGACAGACAGACAGACAGACAGACAGACAGACAGACAGACAGACAGACAGACAGACAGACAGACAGACAGACAGACAGACAGACAGACAGACAGACAGACAGACAGACAGACAGACAGACAGACAGACAGACAGACAGACAGACAGACAGACAGACAGACAGACAGACAGACAGACAGACAGACAGACAGACAGACAGACAGACAGACAGACAGACAGACAGACAGACAGACAGACAGACAGACAGACAGACAGACAGACAGACAGACAGACAGACAGACAGACAGACAGACAGACAGACAGACAGACAGACAGACAGACAGACAGACAGACAGACAGACAGACAGACAGACAGACAGACAGACAGACAGACAGACAGACAGACAGACAGACAGACAGACAGACAGACAGACAGACAGACAGACAGACAGACAGACAGACAGACAGACAGACAGACAGACAGACAGACAGACAGACAGACAGACAGACAGACAGACAGACAGACAGACAGACAGACAGACAGACAGACAGACAGACAGACAGACAGACAGACAGACAGACAGACAGACAGACAGACAGACAGACAGACAGACAGACAGACAGACAGACAGACAGACAGACAGACAGACAGACAGACAGACAGACAGACAGACAGACAGACAGACAGACAGACAGACAGACAGACAGACAGACAGACAATTCCTTTTGAGGAATTGGAAAGAAAATTGAAAGAGGTTCCTTTTCTAGAATGGATTTGACGACAGTCAACTTTTTTCTAGTAAAGTCCTTGGTGGTCTAGTGGCTAGTATCCAGCACTTTCACTGCTGTGGCCCGGGTTCGATTCCAGGTCAGGGAAACTGTTACACGCAGATAGAAAATTCCTTTTGAGGAATTGGAAAGAAAATTGAAAGAGGTTCCTTTTCTAGAATGGATTTGACGACAGTCAACTTTTTTCTAGTAAAGTCCTTGGTGGTCTAGTGGCTAGTATCCAGCACTTTCACTGCTGTGGCCCGGGTTCGATTCCAGGTCAGGGAAACTGTTACACGCAGATAGAAAATTCCTCTTGAGGAATTGGAATGAACATTGACAGAGGTTCCTTTTTCTAGAATGGATTTTCCGACAGTCAACTTTTTTCCTGTACAGTCCCTGGTGGTCTAGTGGCTAGCATCCAGCACTCTCACTGCTGTGGCCCGGGTTCGATTCCCGGTCAGGTCTATTATTATAGACGGAAAGACAGAAAATTCTTATCAAAGAATTGGAAAAAGCATTGAAAGAGGTTCCTTTTTCCAGAATGGATTTGACGACAGTCAACTTTTTTCCTGTAAAGTCCCTGGTGGTCTAGTGGCTAGCATCCAGCACTCTCACTGCTGTGGCCCGGGTTCGATTCCCGTTCAGGTCTATTATTATAGACGGAAAGACAGAAAATTCTTCGGAAAGACAGAAAATTCTTATCAAAGAATTGGAAAAAGCATTGAAAGAGGTTCCTTTTTCCAGAATGGATTTGACGACAGTCAACTTTTTTCCTGTAAAGTCCCTGGTGGTCTAGTGGCTAGGATCCAGCACTTTCACTGCTGTGGCCCGGGTTCGATTCCCGTTCAGGTCTATTATTATAGACGGAAAGACAGAAAATTCTTATCAAAGAATTGGAAAAAGCATTGAAAGAGGTTCCTTTTTCCAGAATGGATTTGACGACAGTCAACTCTTTTCCAGTAAAGTCCCTGGTGGTCTAGTGGCTAGGATCCAGCACTTTCAATGCTGTGGCCCGGGTTCGATTTCCGATCAGGTCTTTTATTATAGACGGAAAGACAGAAAATTCTTATCAAAGAATTGGAAAAAGCATTGAAAGAGGTTCCTTTTTCCAGAATGGATTTGACGACAGTCAACTTTTTTCTAGTAAAGTCCCTGGTGGTCTAGTGGCTAGGATCCAGCACTCTCACTGTTGTGGCCCAGGTTCGATTCCCGGTCAGGGAAAATATGACAGACAGACAGACAGACAGACAGACAGACAGACAGACAGACAGACAGACAGACAGACAGACAGACAGACAGACAGACAGACAGACAGACAGACAGACAGACAGACAGACAGACAGACAGACAGACAGACAGACAGACAGACAGACAGACAGATTATTATAGACGGAAAGACAGAAAATTCTTATCAAAGAATTGGAAAAAGCATTGAAAGAGGTTCCTTTTTCCAGAATGGATTTGACGACAGTCAACTTTTTTCCTGTAAAGTCCCTGGTGGTCTAGTGGCTAGCATCCAGCACTCTCACTGCTGTGGCCCGGGTTCGATTCCCGTTCAGGTCTATTATTATAGACGGAAAGACAGAAAATTCTTATCAAAGAATTGGAAAAAGCATTGAAAGAGGTTCCTTTTTCCAGAATGGATTTGACGACAGTCAACTTTTTTCCTGTAAAGTCCCTGGTGGTCTAGTGGCTAGGATCCAGCACTTTCACTGCTGTGGCCCGGGTTCGATTCCCGTTCAGGTCTATTATTATAGACGGAAAGACAGAAAATTCTTATCAAAGAATTGGAAAAAGCATTGAAAGAGGTTCCTTTTTCCAGAATGGATTTGACGACAGTCAACTCTTTTCCAGTAAAGTCCCTGGTGGTCTAGTGGCTAGGATCCAGCACTTTCAATGCTGTGGCCCGGGTTCGATTTCCGATCAGGTCTTTTATTATAGACGGAAAGACAGAAAATTCTTATCAAAGAATTGGAAAAAGCATTGAAAGAGGTTCCTTTTTCCAGAATGGATTTGACGACAGTCAACTTTTTTCTAGTAAAGTCCCTGGTGGTCTAGTGGCTAGGATCCAGCACTCTCACTGTTGTGGCCCAGGTTCGATTCCCGGTCAGGGAAAATATGACAGACAGACAGACAGACAGACAGACAGACAGACAGACAGACAGACAGACAGACAGACAGACAGACAGACAGACAGACAGACAGACAGACAGACAGACAGACAGACAGACAGACAGACAGACAGACAGACAGACAGACAGACAGACAGACAGACAGACAGACAGACAGACAGACAGACAGACAGACAGACAGACAATTCTTATCAAAGAATTGGAAAAAGCATTGAAAGAGGTTCCTTTTTCCAGAATGGATTTGACGACAGTCAACTTTTTTCTAGTAAAGTCCTTGGTGGTCTAGTGGCTAGCATCCAGCACTCTCACTGCTGTGGCCCGGGTTCGATTCCCGGTCAGGTCTATTATTATAGACGGAAAGACAGAAAATTCTTATCAAAGAATTGGAAAAAGCATTGAAAGAGGTTCCTTTTTCCAGAATGGATTTGACGACAGTCAACTTTTTTCCTGTAAAGTCCCTGGTGGTCTAGTGGCTAGCATCCAGCACTCTCACTGCTGTGGCCCGGGTTCGATTCCCGGTCAGGTCTATTATTATAGACGGAAAGACAGAAAATTCTTATCAAAGAATTGGAAAAAGCATTGAAAGAGGTTCCTTTTTCCAGAATGGATTTGACGACAGTCAACTTTTTTCTAGTAAAGTCCCTGGTGGTCTAGTGGCTAGCATCCAGCACTCTCACTGCTGTGGCCCGGGTTCGATTCCCGTTCAGGTCTATTATTATAGACGGAAAGACAGAAAATTCTTATCAAAGAATTGGAAAAAGCATTGAAAGAGGTTCCTTTTTCCAGAATGGATTTGACGACAGTCAACTTTTTTCCTGTAAAGTCCCTGGTGGTCTAGTGGCTAGGATCCAGCACTCTCACTGCTGTGGCCCGGGTTCGATTCCCGTTCAGGTCTATTATTATAGACGGAAAGACAGAAAATTCTTATCAAAGAATTGGAAAAAGCATTGAAAGAGGTTCCTTTTTCCAGAATGGATTTGACGACAGTCAACTCTTTTCCAGTAAAGTCCCTGGTGGTCTAGTGGCTAGGATCCAGCACTCTCAATGCTGTGGCCCGGGTTCGATTCCCGATCAGGTCTTTTATTATAGACGGAAAGACAGAAAATTCTTATCAAAGAATTGGAAAAAGCATTGAAAGAGGTTCCTTTTTCCAGAATGGATTTGACGACAGTCAACTTTTTTCTAGTAAAGTCCCTGGTGGTCTAGTGGCTAGGATCCAGCACTCTCACTGTTGTGGCCCAGGTTCGATTCCCGGTCAGGGAAAATATGACAGACAGACAGACAGACAGACAGACAGACAGACAGACAGACAGACAGACAGACAGACAGACAGACAGACAGACAGACAGACAGACAGACAGACAGACAGACAGACAGACAGACAGACAGACAGACAGACAGACAGACAGACAGACAGACAGACAGACAGACAGACAGACAGACAGACAGACAGACAGACAGACAGACAGACAATTCTTATCAAAGAATTGGAAAAAGCATTGAAAGAGGTTCCTTTTTCCAGAATGGATTTGACGACAGTCAACTTTTTTCTAGTAAAGTCCTTGGTGGTCTAGTGGCTAGCATCCAGCACTCTCACTGCTGTGGCCCGGGTTCGATTCCCGGTCAGGTCTATTATTATAGACGGAAAGACAGAAAATTCTTATCAAAGAATTGGAAAAAGCATTGAAAGAGGTTCCTTTTTCCAGAATGGATTTGACGACAGTCAACTTTTTTCCTGTAAAGTCCCTGGTGGTCTAGTGGCTAGCATCCAGCACTCTCACTGCTGTGGCCCGGGTTCGATTCCCGTTCAGGTCTATTATTATAGACGGAAAGACAGAAAATTCTTATCAAAGAATTGGAAAAAGCATTGAAAGAGGTTCCTTTTTCCAGAATGGATTTGACGACAGTCAACTTTTTTCCTGTAAAGTCCCTGGTGGTCTAGTGGCTAGGATCCAGCACTCTCACTGCTGTGGCCCGGGTTCGATTCCCGTTCAGGTCTATTATTATAGACGGAAAGACAGAAAATTCTTATCAAAGAATTGGAAAAAGCATTGAAAGAGGTTCCTTTTTCCAGAATGGATTTGACGACAGTCAACTCTTTTCCAGTAAAGTCCCTGGTGGTCTAGTGGCTAGGATCCAGCACTTTCAATGCTGTGGCCCGGGTTCGATTCCCGATCAGGTCTTTTATTATAGACGGAAAGACAGAAAATTCTTATCAAAGAATTGGAAAAAGCATTGAAAGAGGTTCCTTTTTCCAGAATGGATTTGACGACAGTCAACTTTTTTCTAGTAAAGTCCCTGGTGGTCTAGTGGCTAGGATCCAGCACTCTCACTGTTGTGGCCCAGGTTCGATTCCCGGTCAGGGAAAATATGACAGACAGACAGACAGACAGACAGACAGACAGACAGACAGACAGACAGACAGACAGACAGACAGACAGACAGACAGACAGACAGACAGACAGACAGACAGACAGACAGACAGACAGACAGACAGACAGACAGACAGACAGACAGACAGACAGACAGACAGACAGACAGACAGACAGACAGACAGACAGACAGACAGACAGACAGACAGACAGACAGACAGACAGACAGACAGACAGACAGACAGACAGACAGACAGACAGACAGACAGACAGACAGACAGACAGACAGACAGACAGACAGACAGACAGACAGACAGACAGACAGACAGACAGACAGACAGACAGACAGACAGACAGACAGACAGACAGACAGACAGACAGACAGACAGACAGACAGACAGACAGACAGACAGACAGACAGACAGACAGACAGACAGACAGACAGACAGACAGACAGACAGACAGACAGACAGACAGACAGACAGACAGACAGACAGACAGACAGACAGACAGACAGACAGACAGACAGACAGACAGACAGACAGACAGACAGACAGACAGACAGACAGACAGACAGACAGACAGACAGACAGACAGACAGACAGACAGACAGACAGACAGACAGACAGACAGACAGACAGACAGACAGACAGACAGACAGACAGACAGACAGACAGACAGACAGACAGACAGACAGACAGACAGACAGACAGACAGACAGACAGACAGACAGACAGACAGACAGACAGACAGACAGACAGACAGACAGACAGACAGACAGACAGACAGACAGACAGACAGACAGACAGACAGACAGACAGACAGACAGACAGACAGACAGACAGACAGACAGACAGACAGACAGACAGACAGACAGACAGACAGACAGACAGACAGACAGACAGACAGACAGACAGACAGACAGACAGACAGACAGACAGACAGACAGACAGACAGACAGACAGACAGACAGACAGACAGACAGACAGACAGACAGACAGACAGACAGACAGACAGACAGACAGACAGACAGACAGACAGACAGACAGACAGACAGACAGACAGACAGACAGACAGACAGACAGACAGACAGACAGACAGACAGACAGACAGACAGACAGACAGACAGACAGACAGACAGACAGACAGACAGACAGACAGACAGACAGACAGACAGACAGACAGACAGACAGACAGACAGACAGACAGACAGACAGACAGACAGACAGACAGACAGACAGACAGACAGACAGACAGACAGACAGACAGACAGACAGACAGACAGACAGACAGACAGACAGACAGACAGACAGACAGACAGACAGACAGACAGACAGACAGACAGACAGACAGACAGACAGACAGACAGACAGACAGACAGACAGACAGACAGACAGACAGACAGACAGACAGACAGACAGACAGACAGACAGACAGACAGACAGACAGACAGACAGACAGACAGACAGACAGACAGACAGACAGACAGACAGACAGACAGACAGACAGACAGACAGACAGACAGACAGACAGACAGACAGACAGACAGACAGACAGACAGACAGACAGACAATTCCTTTTGAGGAATTGGAAAGAAAATTGAAAGAGGTTCCTTTTCTAGAATGGATTTGACGACAGTCAACTTTTTTCTAGTAAAGTCCTTGGTGGTCTAGTGGCTAGTATCCAGCACTTTCACTGCTGTGGCCCGGGTTCGATTCCAGGTCAGGGAAACTGTTACACGCAGATAGAAAATTCCTCTTGAGGAATTGGAATGAACATTGACAGAGGTTCCTTTTTCTAGAATGGATTTTCCGACAGTCAACTTTTTTCCTGTACAGTCCCTGGTGGTCTAGTGGCTAGCATCCAGCACTCTCACTGCTGTGGCCCGGGTTCGATTCCCGGTCAGGTCTATTATTATAGACGGAAAGACAGAAAATTCTTATCAAAGAATTGGAAAAAGCATTGAAAGAGGTTCCTTTTTCCAGAATGGATTTGACGACAGTCAACTTTTTTCCTGTAAAGTCCCTGGTGGTCTAGTGGCTAGCATCCAGCACTCTCACTGCTGTGGCCCGGGTTCGATTCCCGTTCAGGTCTATTATTATAGACGGAAAGACAGAAAATTCTTATCAAAGAATTGGAAAAAGCATTGAAAGAGGTTCCTTTTTCCAGAATGGATTTGACGACAGTCAACTTTTTTCCTGTAAAGTCCCTGGTGGTCTAGTGGCTAGGATCCAGCACTTTCACTGCTGTGGCCCGGGTTCGATTCCCGTTCAGGTCTATTATTATAGACGGAAAGACAGAAAATTCTTATCAAAGAATTGGAAAAAGCATTGAAAGAGGTTCCTTTTTCCAGAATGGATTTGACGACAGTCAACTCTTTTCCAGTAAAGTCCCTGGTGGTCTAGTGGCTAGGATCCAGCACTTTCAATGCTGTGGCCCGGGTTCGATTTCCGATCAGGTCTTTTATTATAGACGGAAAGACAGAAAATTCTTATCAAAGAATTGGAAAAAGCATTGAAAGAGGTTCCTTTTTCCAGAATGGATTTGACGACAGTCAACTTTTTTCTAGTAAAGTCCCTGGTGGTCTAGTGGCTAGGATCCAGCACTCTCACTGTTGTGGCCCAGGTTCGATTCCCGGTCAGGGAAAATATGACAGACAGACAGACAGACAGACAGACAGACAGACAGACAGACAGACAGACAGACAGACAGACAGACAGACAGACAGACAGACAGACAGACAGACAGACAGACAGACAGACAGACAGACAGACAGACAGACAGACAGACAGACAGACAGACAGACAGACAGACAGACAGACAGACAGACAGACAGACAGACAGACAGACAGACAGACAGACAGACAGACAGACAGACAGACAGACAGACAGACAGACAGACAGACAGACAGACAGACAGACAGACAGACAGACAGACAGACAGACAGACAGACAGACAGACAGACAGACAGACAGACAGACAGACAGACAGAC